>NW_026927660.1:0-31992 GCF_032062105.1 Saccostrea cuccullata | reverse complement strand
AATAAGACCCCCAATAAAGATGCATGTGTCTTATAATCTGTAATTTAATAATATCTTGAATATCTTTATCATACCATATTGTACATCTCATTACATATAGAATGGTTGTATGAATACACTTTGTTGTTTAGGACACTTTGTCAAGGTCAAAGCATAAGATTGAGATGACTTCTTTGACAATAATTTGTAACTTACAAACTTCACATCATAAGTACACAGATGAAGAATGAATGAATAAGAGATTTCTATAGATTTTTTTGGGATCATTTACTCCTGGGTAAAAGTTAGTTACTGAGATTACTGATATGAGTCTTGTAATGCAATAACTTCAACATTGTGTGATAACTTATAGACTTTATAACAATTAGGTGCAAATTCTTAGGAAAGGATTGAAATGTTAATCAAATGAACAATGTTCAAGGGTGTTTATATGCCTATTACTATGTAATACCTAGGGTTTATGTAAAAATCCTATATTCACTACATAGATAAAGACCGGTATAATATATATATTTTGAACTATGATGAAGGGAAAAAAAAGGTCAAAAACTCTCCCCTTCATATCTTTCATATTCTGTCATACACAACAATAGATAAATTGCAGTCTTTTAACACACTGAGGTCTAATCAAATCCTAGAATTGATATTGTGATTTTCTGATAGTATGAGATCTTCAAAAAAAATATTTCCCAGACTTCAAAGTATCTAAATGTGACTTTTATTTTTACCAATTCATATTGAAGACTGTTGTTATGTATGAGAAGTATACATTTAAACCTTTTATTTTTCATCTAATTTCTACAAGCCCTAACAAATTACATAGATGTGTAAAAGCTAGCTTTGGTGTAATTATGTAATTATTACTTTCCTGGAACTTTAAAAAGAATTTTGTTTGTGTATGTGTGTGTGTCCTATTTTGAATTTAATAGGTCTCAATAGGACCCCCATAAAGATGTAATAATATCTTGAATATTTCTATCAACCATTAGACTTCATGCTTACTACGCAGAACAGGTTAGAGTAATACACTTAGTTTTATAGGACACTTTGTCAGGGTCAAAGCATGAGATTATTGAGATAACTACCTTTGACAATAATTTGTAACCTGCAAACTTCACATCATAAGTAAAAGAAACATTCTGAGATGATCTATAGATTTTTGGATCATTTTTCTCCTGGGTAAAATTTAGTTGTTGTTTCTTTTAACATTTTGTGATAACCTAGAGACTTTATATCAGCTCTATTGGGTGGCATAGCATATTCTTTGGAAAGAATTGAAACGTAAATCATATGCACTATGTTCAAGGTTGTTTAAAGACTATTACTATGTAATACCTTAGAATTCTGTAAAAATCTTATAATCACTGCGTAGGTAAAGACTGATTGAAATAATTTATGTTTTGAAATAAGGTTTAGAAAAAAAGGCAGGAATGTGGATATGACTTTTATCTAAAGCTATATATGCCGTATTAGTGTTTTATTTTAAAAGTAATAAATATATGTGGTGTCTCATCAAGTTATATAAGTTATATACTTTCTGCAAATAAGACAATTTTTCACCTTTAAAAGTTATGAAATATTATTTGGTAAAAATTATTTTCTTTGGTGTCGAATAAAAAACCTCCTCTTATTGAAATATTCATGATCACGTTGTCTCGCATGTTTACAGCAAACAATGGTCCAATCTCGTGAATGAACCGAAAAGCATGACGGTCTACTACGTTTTTACTACAAACACGTGAGTTAGGGATAGTCAATATTGAGAGCATCATCAGAGTTGGTTGCTTTTTGTACCGAGGAATAATCACGTGCAATTGTCTTTTCAATGGACATTTTCGGTTGTTAAACTTCTACAGATGTAAGCAACTATGGATAAAGAAGTGTGGAAACCATGTTGTGCCAAAATGAAACTAGTGCTAATTGTAACGGGGACCGTTACAGATGTTCCCCAAATGCTCCCCAACTACCTTTTGGTGCCATATTCCCTGTAAGCTTCATTAAATAGGACAAAATCTATGCATTTGAGACTTTAACAATGCCAAGTTCATTCAAATTTTAGCATTGCATGCGTGCGCATGTGAATGCATGTGCGTAATGACCATATCTTGTCTTTACAATCTATATATTTTTTATATACTAAATATTAAAGTGTTTAATCCAAAAGTATAAAAAAAAATACGCTCATTAAAGTGTTTTTTGATTTATCTCATTTCATGCGCACGCATGTGCATAAATGAGCATGGTGACCATATCTTCTTGTAGAAGTCCTTTACATCTATCTATGTTCTAAATCCCAACCCGTTTGGTTGAAAACCAAGGGATAAGTTGCTGTTTAAAGTTTCAGCCAATCAAATTACAGCGCACGTATACGCACGTGTATGCATGCGCATGGTGACCATATCGTCTTTTAGAAGTTCATTATATCTATCTATGTTCCAAATTCCATCCTGTTTGGTTGAAAACCAAGGAAGTTATACCTATTTAAAGTTTAAGCTAATCAGATTGCAGCACACGTGCATGCACGTGTTTTCATGATAATTGCTATATATCATATTGTAGGATATCTGAGTGGATTGCTATGTTCAAAATTTCATAGGATTTCGTCGAAAAACAAGAAAGATATAGAGACTTTAGTTTCAGCCAATCAGAGCGAAGCGCACGTGTATGCGCGTGAGATCTTGCTTTTTTGACCATGTCATCTTGTCCACGCTATTAGTATATCCTTACATTATAAATTTCAAAAGATTTCATCAAAAAATAGAAAAGTTACGGCTATATCCATTATATTGGTCATTTCACGTGTTGCATGTGCGCGCTCTTGCAAGCACGTGCGCTCAAAATGGCATGTTGACAATGTCATCTTATCTACTTTTATAATATGTCTATATATTCTAAATATCAAAGCATTACATGAAAAAATGTAAAAGTTACGGCAATTTCAAGTATATTGGTCATTTCACGTGTTGCACGTGCGCGCTCTTGCAAGCACGTGCGCGAAAAATGACCTTCGTTCCGCATATCTACATAACATGCCTACTTATCCTAAAAAGGTTTCCCCTTAATCGGATGTGTACTTTACAAGATCATTCGCGGACAAAATTTTCCCAAGAAGAAAAATAATAATAATAAGAAACAGAGTAAAAACAATATGTTCCCCAACTTCGTTTGGGGAACATAATAACTAATACAAACAAATGATATAATTTGATCAATCAAAATGGTCATTAGATGCATTCGATTCGGCATTTATTAATGGTTCAAAACAACAAAAAGTATTCCACAGAATATCATGTATACATCTGCACAATATACCGAATGCCAAAACCAGAATACTACTAAATAATATAATTATATTCTTTACATATGAACCACAGTATTTCTGACCCCTTGAAAATAATATAAAAAATCTTGCAGGTAGGTTATCAGCATTGGCTCGGGCTAATTCGAAAGTGAAATTTGGAGTTTCGCAGTAAATTGTAGTGAATGAATAAAATTTAGTAGTGAAAGATATTGGAACCTATTTTACTTGTCAGATTTCTTCTAGCTAGTTGATTTTTATTCTAACTGTTCTATCCCCCCACCCACTTTAAAAAAAAAAACCGATGCTACCTACCTGAATTAATTTTTCTTAATGGTGTTCATCGAAATGCTTGGTTGTGCCCTCAGACTGGAATAGTTTTTAGAGGCCTGGAATTCCTTGACCAATTTTATTTTATTAGCCCAACTATATTTCTAAGAAGGCAAGATGTATGGTATGTAAGTTTCATCTACATATGTTATGTGGTTCATATTAAAAAACCAAAAGGGATAATTGACGATATCCCATTCAGGGTGTAAACATAGCAGTTTAAATTACTTTCCATGCATAGTACTTGACATAAAATATTTTTTGCGCATAATGCGCTCCACACTGAAGATCCGTAAATGTTCACCCAACCGAAAATGTCCACTAGCCGTACAGCACGGGGAAACTCTAAATAAACGGACCTGTACAGTGGAGTGGGGAAAACTTTAATTTTCATCGATAATCATTTTGTATGCAAATATGAGCATGGGATTAGTAGATAATAATGTACATAATGCATCAAGTCTTTCTGGGAGCGATTTAAAAAACTAGCCTTTTTGAAAAACACATGTAGTATTTTATGTAGTAACCCATAAATGCATTAAATGCAACTCATTGAGCTGATTGGTCTATTTGTGTCCCTCACTAAACAGACGTCACAAAAAATATTTTCCTCGACCTGATGATTCTCGCGACGCTTTTTAAAGCGCACATGCGCAGATCCAGGATAAACGTCAGTCCTTTATAAATATGCATTAGAATATCGTGCTCTTTTCCTGACCAGTACTTTGTTAATACCGAATAAAATTTCGTCGAATTTGCAAGAATGCTTCATTTTTGGTAGCTTATCATACTCCAGAAATTTTTGTTCGGTCTCACCTGTGCAAAAATACTGTTTAACACGGCATACATATCTTTAAATGGTGCAGTACAGCAACTCTGGTGATTTACATACCTTCAGTCATAAATAGATAGGTATTGGGAAGACTCCTCTAGATTTTGAAATTTTTTAATTCAAAAGTATAGAATTTTTTCTTTAAGTTTGAAGGATTAAATGGCAGCATATCATTTGGTTGTGAATTAAAAAATAAATCCAAACATATACATCTTTGGATGATAATTGTAGAATTTTATCAATTCCTGGACTAAGGTCTTGATATCATCCTTTAATGTCCTTAAAATTTTAATGACTGTCTTTTAGTTTTAGTTGAATTAGTTTCTTTTCTACATGTGAAAATTACATCATCCAAAGAAGTTCTTCATCTGCATGTTATATGAAGAAGACAATTTTCATCACAGTGAAAGAGATTGTTTTGTTAAACATAAACATGCACAAATATACTTTTAGATTTTTAATAGCTGGGGTTCATATTTCTTAATATGGAATACTAAGTACTGTTGATTTCAATTTTTTGTGAAAAAAGACATCCTAGTAGAAAAAAATATACATGGTGTGTTAGAAAAGCATGTGTAAACCTGATGACTTTATAATTGCTGATTAAATCAATTATGAGTTTCATCTTTGTTACATTGTAAACATTTCTAAGTAGGGAACACATCCGAAACTCTGAAAATTCTGAGTATCAGGGTTTAACACAACAATTCCAAATGATTTTTGGACGCTTTTTATGTATCAAAAAAAAAAAAGACAAAACAGAATGTTTGTTCACAGATGTTCCAATGGAAAACAACCACAAAGAAATGATTTGATATGTTCTTTATGTGATTCGTGTAAAATGTATTTTAAAATTGTACCCTAACATTTATCTTTTGCATAAATACATTTTTTGTTGATAATTTCTCATAACTTTGAAAAAAGTAGTCTTATTGTATAATATGGTTAACATAAAATTTTGTAGACTTAAAAGTTGTACATTATGTGTTACACATCTTACATATGTAACCATTTCATTTCAGGGCATTCAGTATATATTTTTGTTTTGTCTTAAATTTGTTTGTTCATGTAATCAATAATTTGAGAATACTCAAGTTAGGTAATGCATGAGAGAATAGGCAAGAAAATCAGGTTTAAGAAATGGGTTTTACTATTTATAAGAGGTTCTTCTATATATTGAATCTATAAGTACATTTAGTCTATACATTTAAGGTATTTGTGTATGAAATAAACTTACATATGAGCATTTTAAGACAAATGTAAACATTACTCTAACCAGTTTAAAAAATCATCAGATTCACTGTCAACATGTTGTTTCTTGTAAAATAAATGAGAAAACAAACAATTTTATTTGAGTCAGCTACTTAATGTAAAAACGAAGCATTGGAAGTTGTGAATATTTCACAAAGTTGATTGAGCATAATTCTCACTAGAACAGTAGGAGTATTATGATTTAAGCATTAAAGAAACCATTTCATATTTCAATATACAAACCATGTTTAGTCATGCAGTATATAGTTTACACTTGCCAAAAAGTAAATGGTATCTCTATTCAGGATCAATCCAAAGGTCAAAAAGGAATGAAAAAAAATATTTCTCTTTATGTATCAAACATGTAAGTATTATTGCAATAAATTCACTGTGTTCATATTCTGTTTTCTTTCTATGTATGAATAGCCCTAACCTAGGCAATCAAAATACAAGAAGTTAATAAGTTATGTCAAATGATGAAGGTATACACCAGAAATTAACATGGACAGAGAATTTTGAGTTTCCCTCAAATATGGCCGCCAAGTGATGTGAAATAAAAACAAAATGTGGATTCATCTATTAGGATTGAGACTTGTACATATTATGAATGATGGGCACTATGACATTAAGAATGACATGAAAAAAAAAAGTTTGATTCAATCATATAATTAGTTCTTAATCCATACAGTCAAAATGGAGGGCATATATTTTTCTTTATGGGCAGGAAGTAACATAGAATCACCCAATCCATCAAAATTTTACCCTTTGAAGAAAAGGAACCTTACTTGCTTTTTTAAGTTGACATTCATATTTTTGTGTTTGACAGGTAGAGCAATGGTTTCTGACTAGTATAGTGAGAACTTTATTTTAGAATCATCAGATTGTTCTGATATTTTGGTTAAGATATCAACATGACATCAATTAATTTGTTCATACAAAGGAATAAAAGCTTTTCCAGGTTTCTTCTTCAGTCAGATTAAATAGTGTCCAACTAATATATCCAACATATAAGTTACTCATCAAAGTCAAACAAAGGTAAATAAATGACCTTATTAAGTTTTTAGTCAAAAGGTCAAAGTGAGGAGGATATCTGCTATATTTAATAGTTTAGTAAATATTCATCAAACTTCATGGATAGGTTAATTAAACAAACTTCATAAATTTTAATTTTCAGGTCAAAGATCAGCACAATTTTTGCTATACCATTGTTGTCCATGAATATCTTAACACCTCTTTTGGCTTTTCAGGTTAAAGGTCAATGTATTCCTGCTAAAGTAAAACTTCATTATAAGGATCTCATAGTGATATTCTTTATTTGTAAGAAATTAGGTATAAAATCTCCCACTCTTTCTAAAATATGTCACTGAATGTGCTCCTTCATTTTAGAGAGTTTTACAAGCAAATCATATACTGACTTTTAATGTTTCAAAACACAATATGTATATTAAATCTTGAGATTCAGACTTTCAGACTTTTAGGCTTTCAGACTCTCAGGCTTTCAATCTTTAAAAACTTTCAATCTTGAGGACTGAGTATTTTCATATTTATTTTCTTTTTATTACCAGACTTTTATAGGTGAACTGCATACAACTGAATGCATTTTTTATGGCAAAGCATTTAATATACATATTGTGTTTTGAAGGATTGAAAGTCAGTATATGATTTGCTTGTAAAACTCTCTAAAGTGAAGGAGCACATTCAGTGACATATTTTAGAAAGAGTGGGAGATTTTATACCTAATTCCTTACAAATAAAGAATATCACTGTGAGATCCTTATAATGAAGTTTTTCTTTAGCAGGAATACATTGACCTTTAACCTGAAAAGCCAAAAGAGGTGTTAAGATATTCATGGACAACAATGGTATAGCAAAAATTGTGCTGATCTTTGACCTGAAAATTTAAAATATATGAAGTTTTTTTAATTAACCTATCCATGAAGTTTGATGAATATTTACTAAACTATTAAATATAGCAGATATCCTCCTCACTTTGACCTTTTGACTAAAAACTTAATAAGGTCATTTATTTACCTTTGTTTGACTTTGATGAGTAACTTATATGTTGGATATATTAGTTGGACACTATTTAATCTGACTGAAGAAGAAACCTGGAAAAGCTTTTATTCCTTTGTATGAACAAATTAATTGATGTCATGTTGATATCTTAACCAAAATATCAGAACAATCTGATGATTCTAAAATAAAGTTCTCATTATACTAGTCAGAAACCATTGCTCTACCTGTCAAACAAAAACACAAAAAATATGAATGTCAACTCAACAAAGTAAGTAAGGTTCCTTTTCTTCAAAAGGGTAAAATTTTGATGGATTGGGTGATTCTTTGTTACTTTATGCCTATAAAGAAAAATATATGCCCTCCATTTTGACTGTATGGATTAAGAACTGTTTAATATATAATTGAATCAAACTTATTTCTTTCATGTCATTCTTAATGTCATAGTGTCCAACATTCATAATATGTACAAGTCTCAATCCTAATAGATGAATCCACATTTTGTTTTTATTTCACATCACTTGGCGGCCATATTTGAGGGAAACTCAAAATTCTCTGTCCATGTTAATTTCTGGTGTATACCTTCATCATTTGACATAACTTATTAACTTCTTGTATTTTGATTGCCTAGGTTAGGGCTATTCATACATAGAAAGAAAACAGAATATGAACACAGTGAATTTATTGCAATAATACTTACATGTTTGATACATAAAGAGAAATATTTTTTTTCATTCCTTTTTGACCTTTGGATTGATCCTGAATAGAGATACCATTTACTTTTTGGCAAGTGTAAACTATATACTGCATGACTAAACATGGTTTGTATATTGAAATATGAAATGGTTTCTTTAATGCTTAAATCATAATACTCCTACTGTTCTAGTGAGAATTATGCTCAATCAACTTTGTGAAATATTCACAACTTCCAATGCTTCTTATTTACATTAAGTAGCTGACTCAAATAAAATTGTTTGTTTTCTCATTTATTTTACAAGAAACAACATGTTGACAGTGAATCTAATGATCTTTTAAACTGGTTAGAGTAATGTTTACAATTGTCTTAAAATGCTCATATGTAAGTTTATTTCATACACAAATACCTTAAATGTATAGACTAAATGTACTTATAGATTCAATATATAGAAGAACCCCTTATAAATAGTAAAACCCATTTCTTAAACCTGATTTTCTTGCCTATTCTCTCATGCATTACCTAACTTGAGTATTCTCAAATTATTGATTACATGAACATACAAATATATACTGAATGCCCTGAATTTAAGACAAAACAACAATATATACTGAATGCCCTGAAATGAAATGGTTACATATGTAATATGTGTAACACATAATGTACAACTTTTAAGTCTACAAAATTTTATGTTAACCATATTATACAATAAGACTACTTTTTTCAAAGTTATGAGAAATTATCAACAAAAAATGTATTTATGCAAAAGATAAATGTTAGGGTACAATTTTAAAATACATTTTACACGAATCACATAAAGAACATATCAAATCATTTCTTTGTGGTTGTTTTCCATTGGAACATCTGTGAACAAACATTCTGTTTTGTCTTTTTTTTTTTTTGATACATAAAAAGCGTCCAAAAATCATTTGGAATTGTTGTGTTAAACCCTGATACTCAGAATTTTAAGAGTTTCGGTTGTGTTCCCTACTTAGAAATGTTTACAATGTAACAAAGATGAAACTCATAATTGATTTAATCAGCAATTATAAAGTCATCAGGTTTACACATGCTTTTCTAACACACCATGTATATTTTTTTGTACTAGGATGTCTTTTTTCACAAAAAATTGAAATCAACAGTACTTAGAATTCCATATTAAGAAATATGAACCCTAGCTATTAAAAATCTAAAAGTATATTTGTGCATGTTTATGTTTAACAAAACAATCTCTTTCACTGTGATGAAAATTGTCTTCTTCATATAACACGCAGATGAAGAACTTCTTTGGATGATGTCATTTTCACATGTAGAAAAGAAACTAATTCAACTAAAACTAAAAGACAGTCATTAAAATTTTAAGGACATTAAAGGATGATATCAAGACCTTAGTCCAGGAATTGATAAAATTCTACAATTATCATCCAAAGATGTATATGTTTGGATTTATTTTTTAATTCACAACCAAATGATATGCTGCCATTTAATCTTTCAAACTTAAAAAAAAAATTCTATACTTTTGAATTAAATATTTCAAAATCTAGAGGAGTCTTCCCAATACCTATCTATTTATGACTGAAGGTATGTAAATCACCAGAGTTGCTGTACTGCACCATTTAAATAAAAGTCATATCCACATTCCTGCCTTTTTTTCTAAACCTTATTTCAAAACATAAATTATTTCAATCAGTCTTTATCTACGCAGTGATTATAAGATTTTTACAGAATTCTAAGGTATTACATAGTAATAGTCTTTAAACAACCTTGAACATAGTGCATATGATTTACGTTTCAATTCTTTCCAAAGAATATGCTATGCCACCCAATAGAGCTGATATAAAGTCTCTAGGTTATCACAAAATGTTAAAAGTCACAACAACTAAATTTTACCCAGGAGAAAAATGATCCAAAAATCTATAGATCATCTCAGAATCCTTCTTTACTTATGATGTGAAGTTTGCAGGTTACAAATTATTGTCAAAGGTAGTTATCTCAATAATCTCATGCTTTGACCCTGACAAAGTGTCCTATAAAACTATGTGTATTACTCTAACCTGTTCTGTGTAGTAAGCATGAAGTCTAATGGTTGATAGAAATATTCAAGATATTATTACATCTTTATGGGGGTCCTATTGAGACCTATTAAATTCAAAATAGGACACACACACATACACAAACAAAATTCTTTTTAAAGTTCCAGGAAAGTAATAATTACATAATTACACCAAAGCTAGCTTTTACACATCTATGTAATTTGTTAGGGGTTGTAGAAATAAGATGAAAAATAAAAGGTTTAAATGTATACTTCTCATGCATAACAACTGTCTTCATATTGAATTGGTAAAAATAAAAGTCACGTTTAGATACTTTGAAGTCTGGGAAATATTTTTTTGAAGATCTCATACTATCAGAAAATCACAATATCAATTCTAGGATTTGATTAGACCTCAGTGTGTTAAAAGACTGCAATTTATCTATTGTTGTGTCTGACAGAATATGAAAGATATGAAGGGGAGAGTTTTTGAACTTTTTTTTCCCTTCATCATAATTCAAAATATATATATTATACCGGTCTTTATCTATGTAGTGAATATAGGATTTTTACATAAACCCCAGGTATTACATAGTAATAGGCATATAAACACCCTTGAACATTGTTCATTTGATTAACATTTCAATCCTTTCCTAAGAATTTGCACCTAATTGTTATAAAGTCTATAAGTTATCACACAATGTTGAAGTTATTGCATTACAAGACTCATATCAGTAATCTCAGTAAATGATCCAAAAAAATCTATAGAAATCTCTTATTGATTCTTCATCTGTGTACTTATGATGTGAAGTTTGTAAGTTACAAATTATTTTCAAAGAAGTCATCTCAATTTTATGCTTTGCCCTTGAAAAAGTGTCCTAAACAACAAAGTGTATTCCTACAACCATTCTATATGTAATGAGTATGTACAATATGGTATGATAAAGATATTCAAGATATTATTAAATTACAGATTATAAGACACATGCATCTTTATTGGGGGTCTTATTGAGACCAATTTTAAATTCAAAATTAAACATGATACATACACAAACAAAATATATTTACAATTCCAGGAAAGTAATAATTACATCAAATCCAGTATCTAGATATCTGTGTAATTTCTAGGGGGTTGTAAAAATAAGATGAAAAATAAAAGGTTTAAATGTGTCACATTCAGATACTTTGAGGTCCGTGAGAATTAGTTTTTAAAGAGCTCATGCTATCAGAAAATCATATTTCCAATACTTGATTTGACTAGATCTCAGTCTGATAAATGATTACACTTTATCCATAGTCAGTGTCTGACAGTAAAAGATACAATCCTGGCTCCTTTCTTTGTCATCCTGTAAACCACAGTCTATGATCGTACTGGTTAAATTGGTTGGAAATCATATTTATCTCTGTTCTTCTTAAATCCCCCATCCTGTTTGAGTTTCTTGTTTCAGTGTTCCAAGAGAGGGTATTCTGTTAGTCTTTGCATAATCTGAAAGTCTTTCACCATTCTGAGAGTAGACATAGATCATTTCCATAAGCCCTCACTAGAGAATCCTGAAAAATAAAAAAAAAATAATGTCTTAGTTGAAAAAAAAAATTGTAATGTACTATAAGCTTGATGGAATTCTAAATATAGACAAAAAAGGTATAAATACAAGGTGTAACATCAGATTTTGACTTTTCATATTAACCATGGGTAACACCTCCAGTAAAGAAAAGAGTAAAGGAATGAGTAAAATTCATCAGTTTGGAAAGAGAGTTCTTTCAGAGAAAGATGTAGACAGAGGTATACCAGTTAAAATAAAAAAAGATGGCACTATTGAGATCATTTCTCAACAAGAATATAATCAATTAAGTCCAGAAAAGGGTGATCATAATGTTGTCAGAGATTACATAGAAAGACCCTTGATTGCAGAAGAAGGCAATGAGGAATATAACCATTTATTACCAAAAGAGGATAAGAATTACTTGGATTGCCCTGAAAGACCTTTGACTGGAGAAGAAGTCAAGTTTATAGATGATAAAAGAAAATAGTTGTCAGAAAAAAATGTTGTTACAGACACATGATTTTTAGCCCACAAAACCATTGGAGAAGATACAAGGATTAATGGAGGAAGTCCAAACTGAACTCTTAGAGGACATTAAGGCTTATTATGAGAGTAACTTTTCCAGTATTTGTTTATTACAAAATTATGTATTCTAATAAAAAAAAAGTTTTCACTTTCATTTGTTGTGCCTTAGTCCATTTAAATTGACCTTATGGTCAAGATTGTTATACACACTCTGATAATCATCTATGATGTCTCTATGATGTTTACCTCAAAAGTTTGAATCAGGGTATTTGTGTTCAAAGAGCTGAAGAAACTATACAGACAGATGTAAGATTTTGGAAGCATACATATCAATGGGTTTAAAGGAGATAAAACACTAGATTATTAAAAAGAAAGAACACAAACTCATAGAAATGATATTGAAAGTACCTTTTATGAATAAAGGGTCATGCTCCAAGGTATTATTTTTATAAACAGGAGAAGGTTTACACCAGTCCCATACACTCATAAGAAGATCTTGGGTAGTAAAAACACCAGGGAATTTTATTTCCACACAATCAGATCATCTTACATCAGTTATAAAGTTACAATCTTTATACATAGTCAAGAGGGTCATTAAGATTTCTTTTCTGGTCATCCTAATGAGCCACATTATAGTATTCTTTCCCTGTGATATAATGTTAATATTAAATGAAAAATTCAGAATTCATAAGCAATTGAAGTCAAAACTTCTTATCTTTACCAACTATGCTATTAAGGAAGCTGGGGGTTAACAAATTACCCATATTTAATCTATTCTATAGATGTGCTATCTTCAGCTGTTAACTATTATTTGGCAAAAAAAAAATATATATTCATTTTAGTTTCAAAATTTGATCATGCATTTTTGTATATATATTGATATGGAGCTCTTCTTCTTCTTCTAAAGGAGATCAATATAGTCAAAACATGACCATGACCACCAAGCCCTTTTTATTTAAATATATCATTTACATATCAATTCAAAAATATAAACATGCATATGTAAAATTAATAAATAAATAAATATTACAATTGTATCTCATTGAAACTTTACCTTCAAGTTTGTGTGTTTCTATGTTGGTTGACTAACTGTGTATTTCCAAAGGAACAGCAGACAGTCTGAACTTCATAGAGAATTGATTACAGATGGTTTGTTCCATAGATGGTTTGGAACAAACCATATCTTCCATGTTGATGACTGTAGAAATAAAACCATTTTGTTAATATGACAGAGTACTGTGTGAAACAATACATGTTTAAAACCTGAACAAACATGTACAATGCCAAAAAAGTTCATGAATATATTTGTTTTTAATCTCAAAAAAAATTTTTTTTAATAACATTAACTCCAGATGAGAAAATTTCATCATGTTAATATCTTTAGATGATAAAAAAAAAAAGAAGCACAATTACTGTATTAATATCACAAATAAAATGATTATCAAATTAATTATTTAGACACTAAAAGACTTTTTATTAACAGCAGATTCAATTTTGTTTAATACCTGTCGAGTACTGCATACAGAAAAATACATGTTTTTATTAGCATCATCACAGTACAACATGTAGTCCTTAAATTTTTGAAAAGCTCATTACCAAGAAACAAAAGTGAAAATTAAATTATATGTATGCCATATATCACACATATTTAGAATCAAAACAAATGTAAATGACTTAGAATTAATCTTTTGTAAATTCCCTCCTTTTCTCTTATTAGATTCCTATTCCTAATATCTCTTTGATCACCATTTAGTAAGTCTGAATTCCATGGGTAACACACATAATGAATTATGAAATTATATCATGATTTCTACAAAAGGACTTATTAATATTCTGAAGATCCCTTAATCATGTGTTAATATATTTTAAGTTAAATAAGGGTGTGCTTATATGAATGTAAGTTAGAGACAACAGATCACATAAGTATTACACAGTAATTAAATTAACCATATAATCATGCTTAAATGCAAAGATGATCTTCATAGGAAATGTAAAAAATTAAAACAAGACAAACTTACCAGAGATATCCAACTATATGCCCAATAAGCCTATCCATTAAATAATCCAGTGAAATAACATCTCAGCTGATCCTGAAAAAATCATACAATTCAGTGATACACAAATTAACCTCATTTTACAATGTAAGTAAAGCAATAATTTACAGACAAAAGGGACAGAAATGTAAAAGATACCATGTATTTTACCAAAATTTAGTGAATATTTTTCTCATTGAAATTCAATCATAGAATGACCCATCATAGAAATATTAAATGCACTCTGAGTTACATGCAGGTTATACAACTGTAAATCACATGAAATGAGGATAAATACAGCATTTACATTCAAAATAGAACTTTACATATAAACCATGGTTAAATGCAAAGATGACTTTCATAGGAAATGTAAACAAAAATAAGACAAACTTACCTGTGGAATATGTCTGTCAGAAAGGAGATTTCAAAAATGAACACGCTCTCAACATTCACATGGCAAGAATGAATGCATCAGGATGTTTACTTCAGTGGTCATAGAGAAATTGAGCTTTATACAAGAAAAGCTTCACAGTAGGGAAATCATCATAGAAAAAGAGAGTAAAAACAAAAGATAGTCCTACATTTTCTGAAAATCTCAGTTCACTTCTTAGAAACAAAGTGAAAATGAAACTTTAATTTTACAAGTGGATGACGTCACAATGCATAGGTAAGCTCGCTGACTAGACTTTGTACAGAAACGTACACAGTACGATCAAAAAGGTAAGTCCAACCTATTTTTGCACACGACCCTAATTTTTTTTGCACACGGTCCTTACAGATGATGCAACAGGTATAAGAAAACGCAGGTAAAACGTATTGATGCACAGGGCCCTTACATTAAAGGTATATAAACCATGTGTGTTATTTGTTATTGTTTTCAGTAAAAAAAAAAATCCAGGTTTGTTATTGTTTTTCATTAAAAAAAATCCAGTTCGAACCGGTTAGGCTGGCTAGACTAGGCTTTAGACTGTGAATGAAAAGTGTGACGTCATAATCACATTCTTTGAGTCGCTGCCAAGTATTTTTTACCTGTGTACATAAAAAAAAAGTAGTCGCACCGTATAGTGTAAAACACTATATTTAGAGCTATGTACTGACCCACCTAACCCTACCCCAAGGACTGTACTGAGTTGAACCCCCTATCCTCCCCAGACCCCCCAATCTGCACTCTCTTGACCCCTATCCCCCAGGGGGGCTGCACTCCCTTGACCCCCTTATCCCCAGGGGGCTGCACTCCCTTGACCCCCTTATCCTCCCAACCAATCAAAATCCACCATTTTTTGACCTCATTTGCATAAAAAGTGCACTCAGTTGACCCGGCCATCCAGCCTGCTTCAGGCTAGGACACTTCTGGCTAGGCCACTTCCGCTTCCGCTAGGGCCTACTTCCGCTTCCGCTAGACCACTGAGGGTCCAGATGGACCGCTTCCGCTAGGCCACTTCCGCCTAGCCCACTTCCGGTTATGACGTCATTTCCGGCCACTTCCGGTTAAACCACTTCCGGTTATGACGTCACTTCCGCCCTATCTAGGCGGCTTATACTACTTTTATATATACAAGGGTTGTCCAAGATAAACGCAATCATTTAGAATATTTTTTACTTTTCAACCAAAACTTAAAATTTTTAGCATGTTGTTGGAAAACTGGCATTTTTTATTTTGACAAAATATTAATTATAGGCCTGTGATGTCATATGCCACATTTGAAAAGTGTTAAATATCGTTAAACGTTAAAAAAACGAAAATTTTTGACTTTTACAAATAACATTGAAGATTTCTTTGTTATCAGGCTATACGGTATAATGGCTATTATGACGCTGGTCACGACTGAGAAAGTGTATGTCGAATTGCAGAATGCCAATGCCAATATAAACTTTGTAAGTGCTCAGTCTGAATGTGTAAACGATTCTGCAAATCAATACAACGCCGATTGTGATTTTGAATGTGCTTATATTCCTCAAAATACTGATTTGATTAATGCACTAACTGGCGAGGGTATCATGAGCGATATTCACGGAAGTGGAGACCATACAACTACACACACACATGGGCCTCAAACGTTTGACTCTAACTCTGTCTCCAGTTCCGATTTTCGATATCTGGACACAAAGCTTCAAAATCTACCGAAAGATCGTTATGTGCAAAAGTTATTAGAATTGACATCCAGTAAAGAACACGTTATTATAGACTACAGATCATCTCTGTGTTTAAGATTTAAGAGCAAAAACAATGGAAGGATGTCCAACGGGAAACCTTACGACAAGAAAATCAACCAAACTCGATTCTAGTGTAGCCAAATACGCAAAAGATTGCTTTGCATTGCATATGTTCTGCAGCGGTGACAGTTCTTATCTATCCAATGTATTTGACAAATCAAAACACGGACAGTCCGAATTTCCCAAAACATCATTGATTGAATTACTGATTGAATTACGCTCTCTCGTACAGAGCCTCCTCCAAAGAGTTTACAAGCTCGAAGAGACACATATAAACGACACTAGAAAATGCAAAATCTCAGCAAAACAGTGTCTAGCTTAAAATCAAAAAATACATCTCTTACTTCTGAGCTTGAAAAATTGAAAAACAGCTTGGACACACATGCCTCTGGCTGCGAGACATTTATGAAAACTACCAATTTGCAACTAAAGTGTCTCGATGGCTTAGACTTTACAGAATATCAAGTAAAAAATAATAAGCTGAATGCCGATGTATCGAGGCTGTCAAAGCTTTGTTCAGGGCTGCAAAACAGGTGTCTGAAACGAAAATGACCAAAATGAGCAAATCATTTGCAACGGTGGTTTCCTCTACAAGTACTTCTTACACCTTACATAGCACGCATACAAGCGATAACGGTACTTCACACCTTAACGATCAGGTTCAAAATCAGTCACATTTTGACTCTTCCTTAACCATGGCACCTACAAATGCTGTACAAAATCTACAAGAGAAATAAATCTTGTGCGGAAATAGGAAAAAAGTGCATTTGGAAAACGAAAATGAAAATTACAAAAAGTCTCAAACCTCCCACGAAAGTAATTTCAAAACACAATGTAAGAGTGCTAACGGTCCT
Organism: Saccostrea cuccullata; assembly: GCF_032062105.1. Taxonomy (NCBI): domain Eukaryota; kingdom Metazoa; phylum Mollusca; class Bivalvia; order Ostreida; family Ostreidae; genus Saccostrea; species Saccostrea cuccullata. Next base: position 14,372 of record NW_026927660.1, on the reverse strand, counting down.
TCACAGGTGACTGACCAAACACACAATCTACCTGACAGTATACCGACCGGTAACTTTACGCGCGTCACTACATCCGAGATCATCATGATTGACAAACAACAAAGCTCTACCTTGACCGTTGACCAGGACGGTCTAACAAACGGAGTTGAGGACAAATCGCCTTCATTGAAACAAAATGATTCATATCCCCGCAAAATGACAACACAAACTAGATGCTGTCATGAGACAGTAATACCCACACTAAGGTGTTTGCCACTAAATGCACGCTCTTTCAAATTGGGCTTTACCAAGGAAAAAGTCAATATAATTCAATAATTTACATATGTATTCATCAAATTGAGCATAATATGCTCAGGTGACCATGTGACCCATGGGCCTCGATCTTATAAGTATTTCATATTCTTAATTCATTATCAGTCTGAAATTAAACAACAGAATTTAATTGATGATGTAAATTAGGTTTGATAAAGGGGGATATAGATTTTGGCCCATAATTGGAACTTTTTAAATCTATTTTCTCATATAGATCAACAACAAATATATTCAAATTAGTGTAAAGCGTTTTTGATGATTTTTTCAAAACTTTTTTTTATATTTGATTAGGCAGAAACACCTTGAAGGCTGCCATATACCCAATTAATTTAGTCAACCCCCCACCCCTCTCCCATCAACACACGCACACAAACACACCCTATTTACCTGTTTTTGGAAATAGGCCTAGATGGCAAAGTTATAAGATAAAACATCTTTTGTAAATGATAATTTTAAATTTGTTCTTGTACTATAAATGTATCGGAACACCTGCATCACATTGGGCTTGCGTCACATACCCACTTAAGTACTAGTTTTACCATTATCATTTTTAGATTGCACGTGCAGTACTAGTGTGGTGTACACATCATTGCATGTATCTCAGTAGGAATTATTTTGTGTTTTAATTGGATTATATTTCATGAAGTTGACGAGACCTATGACAGTCGGTAAGTACAAGTTTTGGTATAGATTTGGGTAAAATAGTCTGAAATGCGACTGGTTAGGTTAAAGTTTAAAGAATCAAAGGTCATCCGATGCTGCAATAAGACGAATTTCACATTCTGAAGAGTTATCGCCCGTTATCGATGTTACATTCAGTTACAAGATACAGAATTTTTTTTCTGGGATTGAGGGGGGATTTCCAGACTAGAATTTCCTGAGAAGCAAAAAAAAAAAAAAAAAAAAAAAAAAGAGAAGTTATGGTAGGGTCTGTTTTCTAGGATGGAGGGCATCCAAAATCATTTTTATTTGCTTCAGTATATATTATAGTCCTGCAAATTCCGGGGGGGGGGGTGTCTCCCAATCCACTCCCTGTCCCTGTAATGACAAATGATCATGTGACTCCTAAATAGTAGGAAACTTTTTCCATTTGACTATACATAATTTTTTTTTGTGTTATTATGTTATGTAAATTTAATGGTATAAAGGTTATGAACTCCTGGAGGTCATCCCCACTCTCCTAATGAACTGGAAATGTTCCCATGACTGCATTAAATTAAATAAAAGTGCATCAATGATAAGATTGCTTGACATTTTATTCATCAACCTATCCTCCTAGAATTAGGAATGAAAATCATTCAAAGAGATGGACCACATTAAACTATATTTGTATTAGGGATGGCAATCGATTGCAGAATTGCTAATCGGTTAATCACAAGACGTTCCGACCGATTAACCGGTTAGTCGTATCAAGATATACATTTTGACGTTTAATTTTTTTCAAATACTCAAGAAGGCTATAAAATGCGTTAGAAGTTATATTCTGTTTATCAATCTTGATAGGGGAATTTTATTTATAAAATTAAATTTTATTTTAATTTCAAGAGATGAGAAAAAATAATCACGAAAAATAAGAATTGTGCCTGAGAAATTAAACATGGACAAATTTCAAAAAAGTTAAAGAAGTTCATTCTGCATTGTCACTGTAATCAAAACTTTGTCTGAACTCTAACTTTGTTCTCTCTAATTGTTTCATTTAAAGGATAACGGCAAAATATAGACATACTAATTAAAAGGGTTAACGGTGATGTTTTTTAAAATCATTTAACATCACAGGACAGTCGGGGTAACAGGTATGATTTTAAAAACAGTAATTAACACTTTACAAACTGACCAATTGCCCCGCGATTTCCTTCTGGAGAACCATAATTACATAATTACCTCCAAATCATCTTTATTATAATATGTGTATAAACATTGAATGAAATTTTATGCAGCGGTTTCTTTTCTACAAAATGATTTGATAAAAACTACATTCAAATTTACATATATTTTATTTTTTCCGACTAACCGATTACGGATTTTCTAACCGATTAGCATCGTTCCGACCGATTAATCGATTATAACCGGTTACAAATTGCCATCCCTAATTTGTATACATAAACATTTTTTTAAAAATGTAAAAACAAGTAGTAGTTTGTTGAATGAATAAACGGGTCTGGGAAGGGGTGAGGGGAAGGATCGAGTTCATATCTCTTTAGGTCTTAATGGTTAAAAACTCCTAAAATGAATGTTGACCTCAAATCTGACTTGTCCTCATTATTTTTCAAGTGATGGTGTCTCCATTTGAGTGAAAAATTCCTGAGAGGGATATTTAACAACAAACAAACAAATGACATAAAAACACAATATTGATTTGCGTTAAGAAATATGCAGGGGATTTTTCCATCATAAATCTTCTCAAGAACAGCAAGGGCATTTATTGTCCTCCGTATTTGGGAAAGGGAGGGAACATTAAATCTCATTTGTCTGTCCATCTTTGACAGTATGTGCATCTGTCACAATAAATTTAACCTTGGTCCTAACTTTTGAATAATAAGAGATAGGGCTTTCAATTATTTCACATGTACATTACCACAAAACTTTCTAAATGTACTATGATTTTTTAACCCAAGTGAGACCTTGACCTTAAAGTTTTACCTACTTTCCAAAAAATAACATTTTAAATTGAACATTTTGAAAGAGAAAAGATAGGGCATTCAAATTATACATGTATATTACATGTGAAAAGACTTTTCTAAATATATCATGATTTGACTCTGTGATCTTGACCTAGATGTTTAACCTACTTTTCAAAAATATTATATTATATAATATATAACTTTTGATTGAAAAGAGATGGGACTTTCATATTGGACATGTACATTACCTGCAACAAAATATTTCTGTGCATGCTATGATTTTTCTCCTTTGACCTAATTTTCATAAATTGACATATGATAGGGGTGCATATTTGACACTCAATCTGCAATAAATTATGGCATCCCATTCACTAAGCAGAGGACCACAATTCTTTGAATTTGCTTGTATAATCTTGATATGGAAACATCCTCATTTAATGAAGATTCAAGTTTTTTTATGCCACACCATGATTAGGGATACATGTATAGTTTTTTCACCCTTCCATCTGTCTTTCCATCGAGCTCAAAGAAACTAGATATTTTTATCAAAGTTCATATGTTGATGCATATACTGATGTAAACTATCCAACTGCAGCAATATTTTTTGACCTTAACTTTTCCTTTGACCTTCACTTAACTTTTCTTTAAATTAGTGTTTTGCTTTATTTTAAAGAAACCATTCAAGTTGTGTAACGAAACTTCACTTGATGATACATACTGATGTAAGCTTTACAATGCTTCACTCCTTTTGACCTTGACATTTCCTGTGACCTTGACCTCACTTTTCTAACATTAATGTCTAGATCAGTTTTGAATAAACAATTCATGATATATTTATCAAACTTCATATGCTAATACATACTGCTGAAAGCTATTAATGGATTTAATGCATCAACTTATTTTGACCTTAAATTTTCTTATGACCTTGACCTCACTTTTTAAAATATTTGTTTATCTAAGTTTTAAATAAACCATTAATTATATTTTTATCAAACTTCATATGCTAATAGTAAATTCATACTGATGTAAGCTTTTTAACTGCAACAGCATTTTGACCCCAACCTTTCCTTTGACCTCTTTTTTCTTAAAAAAAGTGTTAAGCTCAGTTTCATTAAATCATTCAAGATATTTTTATCAAACATAATATGCTGATATGTATTAGTGAGAGCTATTGAACTGCATCAAAAACTTCACCTTGCACATTCCTGTAACCTTGACCTCCCTCCTCTTTAATTTGTATTTTGCTTAGTTTTAAAGAAATAATTTAAGATATTTTTATGTTTAGCATGCACTTATACATAATTTGGTAAGAATTTATTACATGTATCTATATCCAATTTATTTAGATTTTAGTTTCAATTCTAAAGAAACTGTTCAAGATATTTTCATCAAACTTTATACTCTAATATACACTTTCATGTACAGTAGCATTAATTAGTAATATACAACTGGCAGGACATTCATGTCCTATAGACATATTTCTGGTTTTTCAAATTATCACCTCGAAGGCTAGGGTCAGGCCACAATCAAGGATCAAAGTCTTATTTAGGAATAAAAGGAAACAAATCTTCAAAATTCTCCTTTTCAAGAACAACAAGAGCATGATTAATATGGAAACATTCTCAAGAGGTGTAGATTCAAGTTTGTACAAATCATGACCCCCAGGGTTAGGGAGGGGCCATTTTATCCTGCCCCTTTTTGCCAACCACATGAAAATACAAATTTTGAAACCATTTTACACATACACAAAACAAACTAATCATTTTCCAAATGATCATGGTTTAAAGCTAATGCATAAAATATTAGGGAAGTTCTTGAAAGCAGGGTGATTAAACATATCAAATAAATAAAAAACTAAAACAAATTTCTACCCCCATTTGCCCCCCCCCCCGGGCAAAATGAACATTCCGAAACCTTACTGCACATCTACATGACACCACCAACCATCTCCCAAAAGATGATTAGGCTGCTGAGTAAAATGTAGAAAGAGTTCAGGGAAGACGGGGCTTTTAGCATAAAAAACGTCATTTTTCGACCCCCATTTGACCCCCCGGGCAAAATGAAAATACTGAAACCTTACTGCACATCTACATGACACCACCAACCATCTCCCAAAAGATGATTAAGCTACTGTGTAAAATGTAGAAGGAGTTCAGGGAAGACGGGGCTTTTAGCATAAAAAACGTCATTTTTCGACCCCCATTTGATCCCCCTGGGCAAAATCAAAATTCCGAAACCTTACTGCACATCTACATGACACCACCAAACATCTCTGAAAAGATTATTAGGCTACTGAGTCAAATGTAGAAGGAGTTCAGGGAAGACGGGACTTTTAGCATAAAAAACGTCATTTTTCGACCCCCATTTGATCCCCCTGGGCAAAATCAAAATTCCGAAACCTTACTGCACATCTACATGACACCACCAAACATCTCTGAAAAGATTATTAGGCTACTGAGTCAAATGTAGAAGGAGTTCAGGGAAGACGGGGCTTTTAGCATAAAAAACATCATTTTTCGACCCCCATTTGACCCCCCGGGGCAAAATCAAAATTCCGAAACCTTACTGCACATCTACATGACACCACCAACCATCTCCCAAAAGATGATTAAGCTACTTTGTAAAATGTAGGAGGAGTTCAGGGAAGAAAAGTGTGACAGACGGACGGACGGACGGACGGACTTGAGTGACAACAATATACCCGAACTTTCTTTAGAAAGTGCGAGTATAATAATCTGTCTGACGAGCCGAAAAGGAAATAGAGTAAAGACGTATTCTTAGGGGTGTCATACGAAAAAGCGTCCCGATATTACATATCTGGAATAAAAAATAATTCCACTCACATTCGTATAAAAAACTACCTAGAAAGCAAAGGAGTCCACGTTACACATCTTAGGTTATTCAAACTAAGAGGGCGATATATGGTAAGAACAGCTAAGGTCAACGTGTCTCCAAAGTGTTCCCAGTTGGTTGAATCTCCTCATTTTGGCCCGAGGGAGTGATTTGTCGCAAATGGTACAGTGAAAGAGAATGGGATAAAATGTGGGAGCAAATTAACACTGAACGTGTTTCATCTAACAAAAAAGACTAAACCTTACAACTCATACACAAGCCTCCTAGCTCAAAGCCCCCACTTTACTTCACAATTATGTTACGACTTTTATCTTGGAACGTTCAAGGCACTATTTCATCAACATTGTCTGTGTGTTCGTTATTGGAAAAATCAAAATGCGACATTGTCATACTGTCGGAACACAACTTGGTAAAAATTCTAGAAACTACCTTAATAGCATACACTCAAAATACTACAGCATTTTGAAGATTGAGAGTGATTCAGAGGATAGTCCCGTTTTACGGCACTGCGGTAAAGCTGGCGTCGCTATCCTTATCAATAAAAATCTACAATTCTCTGTAAGGGAAATTCCTTGTGATTCTACTAACAACATAGTTGGTATTCAATTAACATTCTCCGATACTGTGCCTCTTTTCATTTTTGGTGTATATCTACCATCTGATAATGTACTTGACGACTATCAGGCTAACATTAACATTATGCAAGGTTTATAAATACGAACAATATTGTCAGTACGGCGAAGTCCTATTTGCTGGTGACTTCAATGCTAGTTTCCTACGTGAGTTCCACGTTAACAACGCAAAATCCGAAATCTTACGCAGTTTTGTTGAACAATGTGCTCTATGCACTCCTATGATGGACTTCTGCGTTGAAGGAGAACAATTTACTTTCACACCGAAAGAAACAATGATCAATTACATTCTATTTGACTGGAAGATTGCAAGTAATCTAAATCTCTAATCTGTCTTTAAGGAAGGATCAATTTTAATTACATCTGACCACTTGCCAGTTTTTAGCTCTACTGGTCAGAGACCAGAAGAGCTTATGCGATAGTAATGCGTCCGGCGTCCGTCCGTCCGTCTGTCTGTAAACAATTTTCAAAACGCTACTTCTCCTACAATTTTAGTCTGATTTCAATATTACTTGGCACACAAGTAGACTACACTAAGATACATAGAATAGTGCATCGGTTTTTAATTTCGATGAACGGTGTTGCCATGGTTACTAAAAATAGAATTTTCTGTGAAATTCCTTTAAAACACTACTCCTTCAACAGTTATGGTCTGATTTCAATAATATGTTTTACGGTGTGACCGTTGGGGCGAGCGCAGTTGTACCATCAAAAACACTTGAGATCAGCCACTTCGAACGTCAAGCCGCACGAGATTTCTCGACTAGCCGTGACGTCATACGACGTCACAAAGCTCGTCGGAACTTACGGAGACAGCCGAGCGTCTGTTTGAAACTATAGAACTAATGCAATTTTTGTCGAAAAACATTGCAGAGTTATTTCTTGTTTTTTTGAAAGATTTCTACAAACTGAAAGTCTGATATATGCTTTACGTTATTATTTATTTATTTATTCGGCAATATTCGCGCAAAGGACATTGGGTAGTGCAGGAATTCTGGGAATGTTGCACAGAGAAATTTGGCTGACGTATGTACAGATTTCAATCCGAATTTCCTCTGTTCTTACACGTTAGTCTATTGAGCTCGCTGCGCTCGCTATAACTTAGCACACAAGTAGACTACACTAAGATACATAGAATGGTGCATCGGTTTTAAATTTTGATGAACGGTGTTGCCATGGTTACTAAAAATAGAATTTTCTGTGAAATTCCTTAAAAACGCTACTCCTTCTACAGTTTTGGTCTGATTTCAATATAACTTGGCACACAAGTAGACTACACTAAGATACATAGAATAGTGCATCGGTTTTTAATGTTGATGTTCGATGTTGCCATGGTTACTAAAAATAGAATTTTCTGTGAAATTCCTTAAAAACGCTACTCCTTCTACAGTTTTGGTCTGATTTCAATATAACTTGGCACACAAGTAGACTACACTAAGATACATGGAATAGTGCATCGGTTTTTAATTTTGATGTTCGGTGTTGCCATGGTTACTAAAAATAAAAATTTCTTTGAAATTCCTTAAAAACACTACTCCTTCTACAGTTTTGGTCTGATTTCAATATAACTTGGCACACAAGTAGACTACACTAAGACACATAGAATAGTGCATCAGTTCTTGATTTCAATGAACGGTGTTGCCATGGTTACTAAAAATAGAATTTTCTGTGAAATTCTTTTAAAACGCTACTCCTTCTACAGTTTTGGTCTGATTTCAATATAACTTGGCACACAAGTAGACTACACTAAGATACATAGAATATTCCATCGGTTTTTGATTTCGGTGAACAGTGTTACCATGGTTACTAAAAATAGAATTTTCTGTGAAATTCCTATAAAACGCTACTCCTTCTACAATTTTGGTCTGATTTCAATATAACTTGGCACACAAATAGACTACACAAAGATACATAGAATAGTGCATCGGTTTTTGATTTCGATGAACGGTGTTGCCATGGTTACTAAAATAGAATTCTCTGTGAAATTTCTTTAAAATGCTACTCCTACAGTTTTGGTCTGATTTCAATATAACTTGGCACACAAGTAGACTACATTAAGATACATAGAATATTCCATCGGTTTTTGATTGCGATGAACGGTGTTACCATGGTTACTAAAAATAGAATTTTCTGTAAAATTCCTTTGAAACTCTACTCCTTCTACAGTTTTAGTTTGATTTCAAAATAAGTTGGCACACAAGTAGACTATACAAAGATACATAAAATAGTGCAATGGTTTTTGATAAGTACAAACCAGTAGAGCTACAGTCTTGACAGAGACTTCTGGTTGTATCTTTCAGTCTCAAGGCAAAACAACATTTCCTGTAAAATTCTCACTGTAAACTCACGGCATGGCATAAGGCCATCACTAACTATTGGCAACACACTGAACAGGAGTTGCACAAGATAATTTATGTTCAAATACGTACAAGGGAAAACATTGAAAATTACTATAAATCAATTGTTGGTATCCTAACTACATCTGCAAACTGTTTCATCCCAGAGTCCCAAATGAATCCATTCACAAAACCTGGTTGGACTAAAAGCGTAAAGGAGCTCCATGCAAAGAACGGTCATTGCGCCGCGTATGGGTTTCCGATGGGAGACCCAGGGGTATGGGTTTTCAATCATATAGTGACTACAAACGTGCCAAACGCAACTTTCGAAATGCACGAAACGTAGAGTATGAAAATTATTTGAAATCTGTTTACCGAGATTTGGATGAAGCAGCGGAAATGGACATAAGTCTATTTTGACGACTTGTCAAACAAAGGCGACCACGCTCTCCTAGAATATATCCAGAAATTTGCGATGCCAATGGTAAAACCCACACCGATCCTGACGGCGTAGCAAATGCCTTTGCAGATTTTTACGAGGAGATTTACCGTCCACTTGAAGACGATCATTTTGACAAACACTTTCAACATGTCATCGAGGGTCATTATGCACGCATCAAAACAAGTGCTTCCGAGTCCTTCAATGAAGATCACATAACACAAGATGATGTTATAAGTGCAATCTCAGCTCTCAAAACGCGCAAAGCCCCAGGCATTGATGGCGTAATAAATGAACATATCAAATTTGGTAGTGATCTTATCACAAGATGTCTCTGCAAGCTGTACAGTGCGATAATGACGTTAGCATCTGTTCCCTCTACATGGAAACAAGGACTGATTGTTCCCATATTCAAAGGCGGTAATAAACCCAAAAATTCTTGCAACAGCTATAGACCTGTCGCTCTTCTACCTTGTATTTACAAACTTTTTGAGAAATTTCTGTCTAACAGTATATCACGATCCACTTTAGAAACAAATACATTCCCCTATGTACAACAAGGTTTCCAAAAACAACTAGGATGTTTAACTGCTTTATTCAACCTCCATGAAACATCGAACCATAATCTTGAACAAGGCAGCAATACATATATCAGTTTCTTGGACACAAGTAAAGCATTTGATACAGTCTGGAGACAAGGATTGATGTATAAACTCCACAACCTAGGTTTCAAAGGCAAATTATGGCAGGTCATCGATGACTGCCATTGCAATACTGTAAGTGCCGTCATTGTAAACCAAAAACAATCCAGATGGTTCAATGTTGATCAAGGGGTCAGGCAAGGTGACATCTTGTCAACATTTTTGTATCTTGTTTTTGATAACGAGTTATTGGACGAACTAGAACTGTTTGTTTAGCTGAACTAGGGCTACTTTTAGAATAAATGTGAAGTTTAACATCAATCGCAATAAATATTCGAAAATTCTTGGGAGACTGAAAGTCAATTAACAGACATTAGCAGAAACTTTAACCACTTAAAAATTGATTTTTCTGCTGAATTATGCTTCAAATGATCGTTTCTTGTCTGCACATAAAAAACGTCATGATAAACAGTTAAGATAATTATGCTTGATAGGTTAAAGGGTTACTCTAATTGCTGATTATGATAATGATAATTGCTGATCATTTTGTGCAATGGGTTGTAAGCGGATTTCACACACCCCAAAAAGGAAAAATAGGCTAAAAGATCTTTATGTTGATTTCTCATGAATAATATTTTTTTAATTTAAACTTCAAGCACTGCTCTACAGTTGATAAGAGCGTCGTTCAATAAATAATGCAACATGTCATCTAAAAACCAGAAAAGTACGTAATACATAATTATGCTTTACACTTTCGATCCCCAAGGCATTCCCTGTTACCCTTTACTCATGTTAGGTCTTTTTATCCATGAACAGAAAACCTCAGCATACTCATCTTTCGGGGTTCCCCAAAGACACTGATGGATATAATTTCCCACGAAATTCCTGACATTGTACAATCTGTTATTGTTTTCATGTGTTTGGGGAATAAAAAGATCTTACAAAGGCTTAGATCTAGCTGATATGAGCGGTGGAAATGTCCTGTTTACTTTCTTTTCTTCAAAATCTTATTTATTTCTCTAAGTAAAGGAGAAAGTCCGAAAAATGTCCATTCTGTGAGAGAAAGAACTGTTCGAAGCCCGAAGGGCCGAGAATAGTTTTTTCTCTCACAAAATGGACCAGTTGGAGGACTTTATCCTACTTAAAACATTTTCTCTATTGTTAACTTAATAAACTGTCCCAGGTGATGGTTTTGTATTTGCTATGATTATGTAACACACTTGATTGTCCAGAAAGTTAGAGGTGAAAACAATATAGCTGCATTGTTTAACTTAATGGACACTGCCAGGTAAATTTAGATTTAAATGATAGCTCACTTGATTTCTGACTACTTCCCATGTAAAGCTTCATGATCGAGGATGTCCTTATTGGATGGAAAAAGTAATTACATATTTCTCCGAAATACAGGCCATGGGGTGGTAAATACTCTAAAGTAGGTTAGGCACAAGCAGAGGCCTGTAGTGTAGGTAAGCAGATTCTGAAGTTAGTATTCCAGTTTAGACAAAAATATCACAAATCTTTGTGGACAATCATGATTTAAGGATACTATACGAATCATTCTTTGAGAACAAGATCGGTGACCCGCGTGTATGAAACTGAGATTGAAGAACAGCTAATAACAGAGAAAACAGGTCACAAATCCATTACAGTTTCATCCTACAATTGAACCAACAATGAAAAGCAACAGGGAGTAAATGAAATAATTCATGGAAATATGGGGGATTCAGATGATGGGAAGTGTATGAAAAAAAATGAAAATTTGTGATCCCTGTCCCAAAAATGATTCTGACTGCAGTGCATCTAGTGAGATTATCATTTCATCAGGAAATATGCCTTTCTCATTTAAAATTAAATTGCTTTTGGATATATTTTTATTTGTTGGATATATATTCATGGAATGGATCTACCATATCCAGCATTCATTTACAAATGTTGTGAAGAGGATTAGACGTTTAAGTATTAAAAAAGAAACTTCTGGATGTGGATGTTCTAAAATTATTATGCATCAGGATTTACATATGTGTCTTAATTGCATTGGATTTGTCTTTTCCAAAGATGATATACTGTTGAACATTTCATATACAAATGTTTGATATTTATGCACAATTGTGTGTTACATAAAAAATTATTTGCCTGTTTTCATCACTAATGAAGTTCAGAAGGTATATTGCACTTTATGTATTTTTTGCAACATTTAAAACCTGTATATTAAGTTACCTGTAATTGTACATTAAGTTGACAAAAACTGTCGATTAAGTTAAGAATTGAGGGTTTTTTTCAACTTAATGTACGGTTACAGGTGACTTAATGTACAGGTTTTAAATATCCAAATATATTATCCTATATAATGTATTAAAAACACAAAGGATTACATAACAAAAATGTTTTAAGCTTATTTGCAACTGCAATGTCAGTGACAGGAAAAATACCGTGGTCACCGAAACAATGACTACCGTTGCAGGAAATCAGCTTAACTTTACTTACTGCAATTCGAACATCAAAGTTACAAATGCTAGTCCTTTATTTGGATGTATGTACATGTTCTAAAGGACATATCTTATTGTTTTCTCTTCCCACTGTTTTCCCTCAATTTTCCTTCAATTATGTACTGTTTAATTCTTTTAATATTAGTTTATAAAATTAATATGTATCATTTAGAACTCAAATATGTAATTTGTAACTTGATCTCAGATGGAAAGAAATAACATGGGCCATTGGCCTGCTGTTCAATCCATGTTCATTGTATACTTTTTTGTATATTATGAATAAAATACTTCTTAAACTACACAGATTTGAAGTTAATATCTTCTCTAATTTTCTGTATGGTATTACGAATTATATATTTTGATAGCATTTCACACAAAAATATATTAAAAATCTTATTTCGTCTAAACGTTATTGAAACTTCAAATTTTTGGATGGATTTGATTGACACATCCTTGCACTATCCCAAATTTTAATTTTATTCTTATTACCGAGGAAAAGTGGCAATCTTGTTGTGTATTAATGAAAAAATATTAAAACATGTGATAACAAACAGTTTCAAAAAAATCTCATATCGAGCATTTATCAAATTTTCAAATCTCCATATGGCTCCTCAATTTAGTAGCACACACATATACTAGAAGTGAATTATATTTGAGATAAAAAAAATTCTCTTAAGTTGAATATTACAGCATATTGAGGAAGCTTTAAACACCAACAAAAACTTCTTTGACTTGGAGGGAAAAAATTATCATATAAAGGCATGTTGAAACTTTGTCAATCATTTATAACATACGATGCCTGCCTTATTTCCACAGGAAAAAGGTTTTTAAAAAACATATAAAGGCATGTTGAAACTTTGTCAATCATTTATAACATACGATGCCTGCCTTATTTCCACAGGAAAAAGGTTTTTAAAAAACAGTGCACTATTTGTGAGCAGAAATTACTGCTGTTTACTTGCATTGGAAAAATTAATGAAAATAATGAAATTAATTACTTATCCTTGTTCTTATATAATGCTAAAAATATTTTAATATATTACAAATCATGTAATTAACTGAAATTACATTTTTGAAAATCTTACTTCTAAGGGCAGATCACTCTAACTGCATAAAGCTACCCTATAAGTAGAACTTTTTAGTGTGCAGTGTTTAGACCTTCCTTAAATAAATAGGGAAAGATGACGATGGAAAAGCTGAAGTATATCATTAGTTTAGTCATCATTTGACGGTTTAAGCCTTAACCAGTAAACCATCCAAATATAAAACGAATTCGACAGACTCTGAAGTTTCATTTGAGAAAAATATCATGTTGACATTATTCTTAACTCTTTATTGTGCTATTTACGGCTTCACATTCGGTTTATTGATCATATCATTCATTCATCATACAAAGAAAATTAAAAAAATTCTTTCGATCAAAAACGAAATTAAATGTAGAAATCCAAATGACTAAAAACAAGATCTACTTGATTTAAAAGGAAACACAAAACGCATTTGTGTTATTATCCTTTTCTATTCCCTTTCTAAGCTTGCTTACATACATGTCCTCTAATCTAACGTCAAACCTCTCATCTGTATTGACGTTTGATTGTCTGCGCCATTGAGTTTTCCTTTTTATCCTATTTACTTATGTATTTTTCATTGCACACAAATTATATCATTTCATAACGCACAACAATTATTGTTTGCCAGGGGAAATCAACAAGCTGTTGTTCTGCATTAACTTTTAGACTGCGCATGTTTTTTAAAAATCCTTTCCTATGGTTGTTGTTGCTATGTTCAATTAAAAAAAATTAAACTTCGTACAATTTACATGAAACCCATTGCAAATGCTTCGGATATACATTTATGTCCTATGCAATACACTGCTTTAAAAATTGAAATAAAAATGGATGTTTTTTTTTATTGTAAACAACATTCACTTGAGACAGTCCAATAAGTTCTAAGAGAGTGCATTATGAACACAATAGGTTATAGGCCTCAAACTGTCCATACTGTGAGAAGAAAGAACCATGGTCGGGCTTAACGGCCTTCCAACAGTTCTTTCTT
>NW_026927659.1:0-31625 GCF_032062105.1 Saccostrea cuccullata | reverse complement strand
AAAAATATACAACCACTTAATTTTCGAAAAAGGCCTCGTTAAGGACTTGAAGGGCTGACCCCTAAATATTTCTATTCTGCACAGCTTGAAAACGAGAAGAAATTCTGAAAAGTTGTTTGAACAAAAAGTCTTTAAGTCATATGAAGAAAAAGTGGCTGACCCTTCAAATAAAGGGCATTAATAGGGGCCAACAACTTTCATCTATAGCCGTTTGATGATATATAAATCAAAAAAAATTAAATCAAATTAGGGAAGTCTTGATATCGTCATGTCTTAACAAAGATCATAGTGAAAATATCTCGTCTATTCGAAAATTCGGACGGAAGACCTACTCGTTGCTCGCAACGAGATCGTTTCTAGTTATTATTATTTTTCTTCCAACCGATTTTGTGCAAGCGATTTCTCAGAGATGGCTCGTCCGATTTAAACCAAACTTTCAGATCTGAAAGATATTCAATTGATCTTGATAGGTTTTTTCCCTTTTTGATTATCTCACTTCCGGTCGTGAGATATGGACGATTTTTTTATTTTCAGAGGGTCGGCTTGTCCGGGAAACTCCTCCGAAACGACTTAAGATATGGACTTAAGATTTTCAGGGAAAATAGAGGAAGGTTTGGTGAGTTGTAATTGGGTCTTCAAATCTTTCTAGCGCAAAAGGCACCGAAGTTCGGTAGGTCCGAAAAAATGTCTCAGAAATATCTCACAAAATTTGACGCATTTTGTCTCATATCTTCACACCTGTTCATAATTTGTTAAAGCATATTGAAGACAAAATGTGCAACATCGCAAGACCTTTCATTTGATGTCAAAAAAATAGGGCTGACCCTTCAAATTAGGGGCTCAGAGGGACCAAAAGTCTCTTATCTATAACTCTCTTATGATCAATATTTGTTATATATTACTGAGCAAAAGTATTCATCTTAACAATTTGATGCTTACTATATAAGTTGTTTGAAAATTGGCTTATCTGAATTCTATATATTAATATTTGAAAATCTGAAGCGGACCCAAGATGGCGGCTGTCTTTGTCAATTCCGCCATTTCGCAATTTCGCAATTGGGGTTTATGGAGGCAGCTGAGCGTTTGATTAAACTATTCTGACATAAGAATGCATGAAATGTAAAAAATTTACTTGGACTTTCACGTAGTAGTACGTTGCAATTCAGTGTCAATCTTAACACTTAATTACCGTTTCACTACTTTAGTGTAACTGGGCTAGATACGATATATGTAATGTTTAAAATGACTTTTTAAACGTCGAAATAAAATGAAGGCGATAAGAACGTTTTATTTATTTTATTTCATTGAAACTATCAGACATATTTAATAGATTAGTACAAGAAAATGCGCGAATATTTACTCGTGGCGTTTGGCGCAAATTATTAATAGTGACCCGCCTTTTATGATTCTTCGACAGGTGTACGGTTGCAAAAGTATACACACAAGTACATTTAGAGCAGTACTTCCAAAAGCTTAATGGTTTGCGCGTTGGGGATAAAACAGAAAAAGGCGACATGGGTTCAATCCCCTTTGCGACCAAAATTTTGAATCACTTTTCAGCTCGATTTTACGAGATTTTTTTCCTGAATCGGACGGAAGACTTCTCGTTGCTCGCAACGAGATCGTTTCTAGTTAGGGTCTTCCGTCTCCAACGGAACACCCTTCTATTATTCTATTGATTCTTTTTCACTTTTATTATTATTATTTTTTTCTGTCGATATTTTGTGCAGACGATTTCTCAAAGATGCTTAGATGGATTTATATGAAATTTTCATGGATGATGTATCATGATCTGAAGTTAATATGTTTTTTTTTATTTTTCGAAATTCACTTCCGGTCGTGAATTATCGCCCTTTAATTGACTTTTAAGTGACCATTTTGTCCAGACAAAAACTCGAAAATGGCAAAAGTTAGAGTAATGAAATTTTCAGCAAATATAGTCGACATGTTGTAGTTTTGTACCTATATTTCCAAATCTTCCGGAAGTGCCTAGTATGGAAGCTCGGTAGGGGTCAAAATTTAGGACATGAATTATGACTGATTTTTTGAGACATTTCGCATCATATCTTTTAAAGTATAAATATTTTGTTAAAACATACTGAACATCATTTGTGCAGAACATCGAGATCTTTCGAATCATACCAAGAAAAAAGCGCTGACTCATCACATTAAGGGCAAAAAGGGGCCAAAAGTCTTTTATCGATAACTCTTTAACAATCAATATTTTGGAATACATTACTGAACAAAAAATGTAAAGCTTAACAATCTACAACTATATATTATGATTTTCGTGTCGTATGGTACATGATTAGGGGCCAAAAGGGGCGAGAATGCTAAATCTTTGATGCTTTATAACTCGAAAGGGAGAAATATTTTGATAAGCAATATTGAACAAAAGATGTTCAAAATCATGTTTTGAACAATATGCAACCTTTCATTTTTCACTAAGCATCCCCATTAAGGAGTTAAGGGGTTGGCCCCTAAATGTTTCTTTTGCAAATAACTCGAAAACGAAAAAGAATCTCTGAATAGTTGTTGAACAAAAAGTGTTCAAAATTTTAAGAGCTTTTAGATGAAATCAAAAAAAAGGGGCTGGGCGCTTAAATTAGGGGCCAAAAGGGGTCAAAAGTCTTCAATAGATAACTCTTTAGGTGTAAATATTTTGTAATACATTACTGAAGCAAAGATATTTATCTTAACCATCTACAACTATATATTATGATTTTTATGTCGTATTGTACATAATTAGGGGCCAAACGGGGCCAAAATGCCAAATTTTTGACGCTTTATATCTCAAAAGTGGGAAATATTTTGATAAATTATATTGAACAAAATATGTTCAAAATCATGTTCTGAACAATATGCAACCTTTCATTTTTTGCTTAACGTCCCCATTAAGGAGTTAAGGGGTTGGCCCCTAAATGTTTCTTTTGCAAATAACTCGAAAACGAAAAAGAATCTCTGAATAGTTGTTGAACAAAAAGTGTTCAAAATTTTAAGAGCTTTTAGATGAAATCAAGAAAAAGGGGCTTGGCGCTTCAATTAGGGGCCAAAAGGGGCCAAAAGTATTCAATCGATAACTCTTTTGGTGTTAATATTTTGTAATACATTACTGAAGCAAAGATATTTATCTTAACCATCTACAACTATATATTATGATTTTCATGTCGTATGGTACATAATTAGGGGCCAAAAGGGGCCAGAATGCCAAATTTTTGACGCTTTATATCTCAAAAGTGGGAAATATTTTGATAAGTAATATTGAACAAAAGATGTTCAAAATCAAGTTCTGAACAATACGCAACCTTTCATTTTTCGCTAAACGTCCCCATTAAGGAGTTAAGGGGTTGGCCCCTAAATGTTTCTTTTGCAAATAACTCGAAAACGAAAAAGAATCTCTGAATAGTTGTTGAACAAAAAGTTTTTAAAATCTGAAGAGCTTTCAGATGAAATCAAGAAAAAGGGGCTGGGCGCTTAAATTAGGGGCCAAAAGGGGTCAAAAGTCTTCAATAGATAACTCTTTAGGTGTTAATAATTTGTAATACATTACTGAAGCAAAGATATTTATCTTAACCATCTACAACTATATATCATGATTTTTATGTCCTATGGTACATAATAAGGGGTCAAAAGGGGCCAAAATACTAAATATTTGACGCTTTATATCTCAAAAGTGGGAAAAAGTGGGAAGAATCTCTGAATAGTTGTTGAACAAAAAGTCATCAAAATCCTAAGAGCTTTAAGATGAAATCAAGAAAAAGGGGCTGAGCACTCGATTAGGGGCCAAGAAGGGCAAAAAATCTTCAATCAATATCTTTTTAGTTGTTTTTTATTTTATAACACTTTACTGAAGCAAAGATGTTTATCTCAACCATTTACAATTATATATTATGATTTTCATGTCGTATTGTACATAATTAGGGGCTACAAGGGGCCAAAATGCTAAATTTTTGACGCTTTATATCTCAAAATTAGGAAATATTTTAACAAGTAATATTGAACAAAAGATGTTCAAAATCATGTGCTGAATAATATACAACCTGTCATTTTTCGCTAAACATCCCCATTAGGAGTTGAAGGGCTGGCCCCTAAATATTTCTTATGCAAATAACTCAAAAACGAAAATGAATCTCTGAATAGCTGTTGAACAAAAAGTCATCAAAATCATGAGAGCTTTCATATGATATGAAGAAAAAAGGGCTGATCCCTAATGTTTGGGGCCGTAAGGGGCCAAAAGTCTATTTTTTGAAAGTTTTAAATGTCAATGTCTTTTTACAGATTATGGAAAATCATTATTTTAGAATGAAAATCTCAATCAAAATCTTATCTCATCTTATCAAGAATCGGACGGAAGACCCACTCGTTGCTCGCAACGAGATCGTATCTAGTTAAGGTCTTCCGTTTCCAACGGAAGACCTTATTGTTTTCGTTCTGTTTCTTTTTCCCTATTATTATTATTTTTATTATTATTCTTACCGATTTTGTGCACGCGAGTTCTAGCAAACGGCTCGATGGATTTTTACGAAATTTTCAGATCTGATGGATATCGATCTGAACCTTATTGGAATTTTTTTGTATTGAGAACGTCACTTCCGGTCATGAGATATGTACGATTTTCTGTATTTCAGTGGGTCTGCTTGTCCTGGTAACTCCTCCTAAATGACTTGAGATATGGAGTTGAGATTTTCAGTGTAGATAAAGAAAGGATTGTACAAGTGCCATTTTGAGCCTATAGCTTTGCAGCGCCAGAGGCACCAAAGCTAGCCTGAGTTTAAAAAATGGCTCAAAAATATCTCACGCAATTTGACAACTTTTCGATTATATCTTCTCATCTATAAACATTTTGCTAAAACATACAGAATAAAAGTTGTTTAGAAATTTACGATCTTTCATTTGATATGAAGGAAAAAGGGCTGACCCCTCAAATAAGGGGCCTAGAGCTGCCGAAAGACTTTCATCTATAACTCTTTCACTATCAATTTTTTGTTATAAATTACTGAAGCTAAAGTGTTTATCTTAACAATCTGCAACAATATATTGTAAAATTATGATCATATGTTACGTAATTAGGGGCCATAAGGGGCCGGAATACTGAAAATTTGACGCTTCATATCATGAAAAGAGGGAACATTTTGATAAGCAATATTGAACAAAAGATGGTCAGAATAATATTCTAAACAATATGCATACTTTGAATTTTTGTAAAACGGCCCCATTAAGGACTTGTAGGAGTGGCCCCTAAATATTTTCATTTAGCATATCTCCACATCGAATAGAAATCTCTGAATAAGTGTTGAACAAAAAATCTTTAAAATCGCAAGACCTTTCATTTGATATCAAGAAAAAAGGGCTGACCCCTCAAATTAGGGGCTCAGAGGGGCCAAAAGTCTTTTATCTATAACTCTCTAATGATCAATATTTTGTTATACATTACTGAAGCAAAAGTATTTATCTTAACGATTTGCAACAATATATGATTCTATTTTGATAATATGTTACGTAATAAGGGGTCACAGAGGGGCCAGAATGTCACATCTTTGACGCTTTATATCTCGAAAAGGGGGAATATTTTGATAAGCAATATTGAACAAAAGATGGTCAGAATAATGTTCTAAACAATATGCATACTTTGAATTTTTGTAAAACGGCCCCATTAAGGACTTGTAGGAGTGGCCCCTAAATATTTTCATTTAGCATATCTCCACATCGAATAGAAATCTCTGAATAAGTGTTGAACAAAAAATCTTCAAAATCACAAGACCTTTCATTTGATATCAAGAAAAAAGGGCTGATCCCTCAAATTAGGAGCTCAGAGGGGCCAAAAGTCTTTTATCTATAACTCTCTAATGATCAATATTTTGTTATACATTACTGAAGCAAAAGTATTTATCTTAACGATTTGCAACAATATATGATACTATTTTGATAATATGTTACGCAATTAGGGGTCACAAGGGGCCAGAATGTCACATCTTTGACGCTTTATATCTCGAAAAGGGGGAATATTTTGATAAGCAATATTGAACAAAAGATGGTCAGAATCATGTTCGAAACATTTTTTTGTAAAACGGCCCCATTAAGGACTTGTAGGAGTGGCCCCTAAATATTTTCATTTAGCATATCTCCACAACGAATAGAAATCTCTAAATAATTGTTGAACAAAAAATCATCAAAATCACAAGACCTTTCATTTAAAATCAAGAAAAAGGGGCTGAACCCTTAAATAAGGGGCTCAGAGGGGGCAATATTCTTTTATCTATAACTCTCTAATGTCTATATTTTGTTATACATTCCTGTAGCAAAAGTATTTATCTTAACGATTTGCAACAATATATGATAATATTTTTATCATATGTTACGTAATTAGTGGTTTCAAGGGACCAAAATGCTATATTTTTTATGCTTTATGTCTCGAAAAGGGGGAGTATTTTCGTAAGCCTTATCAATCAAAAGATGTTTAGAATATCGTGATAAAAATGAGAAACTTTAACTAGGGAAAACTCAATGTCGTTCTCTTTAAACAAATATCTCAGTCAAAATCTAATCTCATCTTATCGAGAAATTCAACGGAAGACCTACTCGTTGCTCGCAACGAGATCTCATCTAGTTAAGGTCTTCCGTCTCCAACGGAAGACCTTCTTGTTATTCTTCGGTTTCTTTTTCCCTATTATTATTATTATTATTATTATTCTTACCGATTTTGTGCACGCGATTTCTCGTAAACTACTTTACCGATTCTCATGAAACTTTCACATCTAATAGGTACTGATCTGAACCTTATTGGAAATTTTTTTCGTCGATGATGTCACTTCCGGTCGTGAGATATGGACAATTTTCTGATTTTAAAATGCAATTTTGTCTTGATTTAGTAGCTAAAACTGCTATAGATATGAACTGAAGATTAATTGGAGATGATAGTTCATGACTTATAGCGTTGCACAAACGCCTTTTCGTGCGACGTCAGTACTTCCGGTCAAAACCGGAAGCGAATTTAAAAAACGTAATTTTTCAATTTTTCTTTTTTTATATTTTTGTTTTAGAGTTGAATAGAGACCCTTTTGCAGAAGCCAAATATGTAATTTGTTTGAAAATCGAATAAGTCAATCTCGAGATATTTGCATTTGAAAACGCGAAGCGGCGATCCCGATGGCCCAATGGTTAGCGCGTTGGATTGTCATGCGGGCGACCCGGGTTCGATCCCCCGTGTGTCCAAAAAATTTTATCACTTTTTCTGCTCGATTTTTCGATTTTTATTAATTTTAGACCATTTGCAACAACATATTTTCAACTTTTAAGTATATCTTACGTAATAAGGGGTCACAAGGGGCCAGAATGCTAAATCTTTGACGCTTCATATCTTGAAAAGAGGGAATATTTTGATAAGCAATATTAAACAAAAGATGGTCAGAATAATATTCTAAACAATATGCATACTTTGAATTTTTGTAAAATGGCCCTATTAAGGACTTGTAGGGGTGGCCCCTTAATATTTCCATTCAGCATACCTTCCAAACGAAAAGAAATCTCTGAATAAGTGTTGAACAAAAAATCTTCAAAATCACAAGACCTTTCATTTGGTCTCAAGAAAAAGGGGCTGGCCCCTCAAATTAGGGGCTCAAAGGGGCCAAAAGTCTTTTATCTGTAACTCTCTAACGATCAATATTTTGTTATACATTACAGAAGCAAAGATATTTATCTTAACAATTTGCAACAATATATTATGATATTTTTAAATAATATGTCACGTAATTAGGGGTCACAAGGGGCCGGAATATCACATCTTTGATGCTTTATATCTCAAAAAGGGGGAATATTTTGATAAGCAATATTGAACAAAAGATAGTCAGAATAATGATCTAAACAATACGCATACTTTGAATTTTTGTAAAACGGCCCCATTAAGGACTTGTATGAGGGGCCCCTAAATATTTCCATTTAACATATCTCCACAACGAAAAGAAATCTCTGAATAATTGATGAAAAAAAAAATCTTCAAAATCACAAGACCTTTCATTTGATATCAAGAAAAAGGGGCTGACCCCTCAAATTAGGGGCTCAGAGGGGCCAAAAGTCTTTCATCTTTAACTCTTAAATGATCAATATTTTGTGATACATTATAGAAGCAAAAGTATTCATCTTAACAATTTGCAACAATATATGATAGAATTTGGATCATATGTTACGTAATTAGGGGTCACAAGTGACCAAAATGCTATATTTTTTATACTTTATGTCTCGAAAAGGGGGAGTATTTTCATAAGACTCATCAAACAAAAGATTTTCAGAATATCGTGATAAAAATGAGAAACTTTAACTTTAACCAGGGAAAACTCAATGTCATTCTCTTTAAACAAATATCTCAGTCAAAATCACATCTCAACTTATCGAGAAATTCAACGGAAGACCTACTCGTTGCTCGCAACGAGATCTCATCTAGTTATTATTATTATTCTTCCAACCGATTTTGTGCAAGCGATTTCTCAGAGATGGCTTGTCCGATTTCTACCAAACTTTCAGATCTGAAAGATATTCAATTGATCTTGATAGGTTTTTTTTCTTTTTGATTATCTCACTTCCGGTCGTGAGATATGGACGATTTTCTGATTTTCAGAGGGTCGGCTTGTCCGGGAAACTCCTCCGAAACGACTTAAGATATGGACTTGAGATTTTCAGGGAAAATAGAGGAAGGTTTGGTGAGTTGTAATTGGGTCTCCAAATCTTTCTAGCGCAAAAGGCACCGGAGTTCAGTAGGGCCGAAAAAATGTCTCAGAAATATCTCACAAAATTTGACGCATTTTGTCTCATATCTTCACACCTGTTCATAATTTGTTAAAACATATTGAAGACAAAATGTGCAACATCGCAAGACCTTTCATTTGATGTCAAAAAAATAGGGCTGACCCTTCAAATTAGGGGCTAAGAGGGGCCAAAAGTCTTTTATCTATAACTCTCTAATGATCAATATTTTGTTATACATTACTGAGCAAAAGTATTCATCTTAACAATTTGATGCTTACTATATAAGTTGTTTGAAAATTGGCTTATCTGAATTCTATATATTAATATTTGAAAATCTGAAGCGGGCCCCAGATGGCGGCTCTTTGTCAATTCCGCCATTTCGCAATTGGGGTTCATGGAGGCAGCTGAGCGTTTGATTAAACCATTCTGACATACGAATGCATGAAATGTAAAAAAAAACTACTTGGACTTTCACGTAGTAGTTCGTTGCAATTCAGTGTCAATCTTAACACGTAATTTCCGTTTCACTACTTTAGTGTAACTGGGCTAGATACGATATATGTAATGTGTACAAAGACTTTTTAAACGTCGAAATAAAATAAAGGCGATAAGAACGTTTTATTTATTTTATTTCGTTAAAGCTATCACACCTATTTAATAGATAAGTTCAAAGAAAATGCGCGAATATTTACTCGTGGCGTTTGGCGCAAATTATTAATAGTGACCCGCCTTTTATGATTCTTAGACAGGTGTACTGTTGCAAAAGTATACACACAAGTATATTTAGAGCAGTACTCCCAAAAGCTTAATGGTTTGCGCGTTGGGGATAAAACAGAAAAAGGCAACATGGGTTCAATCCTCTTTGCGACCAAAATTTTGAATCGCTTTTCAGCTCGATTTTACGAGATTTTTTTTCCTGAATCGGACGGAAGACCTCTCGTTGCTCGCAACGAGATTGTTTCTAGTTATTATTTTTTTTCTTACCGATTTTTGTGCACGCGAGTTCTCGAAAACGGCTCGGTCGATTTTCACGAAACTTTCAGATCTGATAGACAGTGATCTGAACCTTATAAATATTGGAAATTTTTTATATGTACGTCGTCACTTCCGGTCGAGAGATATGGACGATTTACTGATTTTTAGAGGGTCATCTTGTCCTGGTAACTCCTCCTTAACTACTTAAGATATTGAGTCAAAATTTTCAGTGAGAGTAGCGGAAGGTTTGCTGAGTTGCATATGAGTTGCAAACTTTTCTAGCATAAAAGGCACCGGAGATCGGTGGGGCCCAAAAAATGTCTCAGAAACATCTCACAAAGTTTGACACCTTTTATTTCATATCTTTTTACCAGTTCATAATTTGTTAAAACATATTGAAGAAAAGTTGTGCATAATGTAAAGAGCATTTATATAATACCAAGAAAAAGGGGCTGACCCCTCAAATTAGGGACTCAGAGGGGCAAAAAGTCCTTTAGTGATATCTCTTTAATGAACAATATTTTGTAATAAATTACTGAAGCAAAAATGTTTATCTTAACAATTTGCAACGATACGAGGGTTGTCCCAAAATTCCGTAGACAAGCGTTGTTTTGTAGGAACCCTATGTCATACATTAATGAAACTTTGTATATAGATAAAACCATCACTTTCTAATAAATTTATGTACAAATATGGAGTAACTACACAAATTATTCCAATTTAAAAGACACATTGCATTGTCTGTTGTAGGAAGGCGGCGCAATACCCAAAAGTTGCAATTAAAATTTGGTATATTATATTTAAAATCCTACGGAAAAGTAATTACTACCCTGTATTTTTTAAATGGAAATCAAAATTCTTAATACTCTTTTATAAACTATATTTCCTCAAATTTTGGTGTTTATGCTTTGATTAATATGAATTTTATAACGTTTTATATACATGGGGTAGAAATCCAACTTTTTGAAAAATGGCGGCTTTGTTGGCCCAGGCGGCGCACTGGACTATGATCAAGTTTTTTGATCCTGAGTTCACTCTTACAGGAATGTACCAGTCATAAATGTTTAGTAGACAAGGAACTTTTTTCTCGTCCTTAGTATTTAAAATGACTAAAACGGTTTCTCTATGTATATGTGAATAACAGTAACTAAAATAAAAGACAGGGCTAAGAACTTAATTGGCAAGAGTACCACTGTGCAACTCCTTTGGAGAAAACAGACAGAAAGACCGTAGGAATATAGAGTTTTCAAATTATTATTATTTCAAACCTGTACATGCATATACATTGCTTACATATTTTAATGTTTGATCATATCATAGTAATTAAGATATTTAACATTTATAACTATAACCGTTTCGTTTGATTTAAGAATTTGATTCTAATAATTGAAATATTTTCTCTAAAAATTTGAACCGTTGACATTTGTATTTTTTGACGTTGCAGATTGCGCCGGATGTTAGAGAACAATATCACTTCAAATGTTATTACTCGGAAAGTTTTCAAGTGAACATCATAAAACTTTGTACATTATCTGCCAAGAACACGCTTTATCCACCCTGAAAATTTTATAAAGATACAATAATTTCTTTAAAAGATATGAGCCCAGTCTACGAAATTTTGGGACAACCCTCGTATATTGTAAAATTATGATCATAGGTTACGAAATTAGGAGCCATAAGAGGTCAAAATACTTAATTTTTCCATTCTTTATACCTCCAAAGGGAGAACTATTTTTATAAGGAGTATTGAATAAAAGATGTTTAGAATCGTGTTCTAAACAATAGACAACCATTCAACTTTTGCATTTATAGTTTTTTTTAATGTTATATAAATAAAAAAAAATTAAATCACATAAAAGAAGTTTTGATATCATAATGTTTTAACAAAAATGTAAGTCAAAATCATATCTCATCTTATTGAAAAAACAGACGGAAGACCTACTCGTTGCTCGCAACGAGATCTCATCTAGTTATTATTATTTTTCTTCTTCTTCTTCCTGGGTACTTTTTTGTCCGGGAATGATCTTGTAAACTATTCATCCGATGTAGGTAAAACCTTTTTAGGGTTAGTAGACATGTTATGTAGATTTGCCTAGTCAAGGTCATTTTGCGCGCACGTGCAACACAAGAAATGATCAATATAATTGATATAGACCTACTTTCTCAATTTTTGATGAAATGCGTTGAAACTCATATTGTAATGATATATTAGTAGCATAGACAAGATGACATGGTCAAAATAGCAAGATCTCACGCGCATACACATGCGCTTTGCTCTGATTGGCTGAAACTAAAGTCTCAATATCTTTCTTGTTTTTTGACGAAATCCTTTGAAATTTTGAACATAGTTATGTATTACGATATCTTACAACATGATATATAGCAATTATCATGAAAACACGTGTATGCACGTGCACTGCAATCTGATTGGCTGAAACTTTAAATAGCTATAACTCCCTCGGTTTTCAACCAAACAGGATGCGATTTGGAACATAGATATATATAATGGACTTCTACAATAGGTATGGTCACCATGCACATGCATACACGTGCGTGTACGTGCGCTGCAATCTGATTGGCTGAAACTTTAAATAGCTTTAACTCCCTTGGTTTTCAACCAAATAGGATTGGATTTGGAGCATAGAGATATATAATGGACTTCTACAGGAAGGCATGATCACCATGCACATGCATGCATGCATGTGCTTGTACGTGCGCTGCAATCTGATTGGCTAAAACTATAAACAGCTATAACTCCCTTGCTTTTGAACCAAACGGGGTGAGATTTAGAACATAGATAGATGTAATGGATTTATACAAGAAGGTATGGTCACCATGCTCATGTATGCACTTGCATGCACGTGAAATGGGTAAAATTAAAAATACACTTGACTGAGCGGTTTTTTTTAATACTTTTGGATAAAATACTTTAATATTTAGCATATTGAAATATAAAGTGTAGACAATATGATATGGTCATTACGCACATGCATTCACATGCGCAAGTGTGCAATGATAAAATTTGAATGAACATAGTACACTTTTGGGTAAACGTTGATAAAGTCTCAAATGCATAGAGTTTGTCTTATTTAATTACGCTTACAGGGAATATGACTATAAAAGGGAGTTGGGGAGTGTTGGGGAACATCTGTAACGGTCCCCGTTACAATTAGCACTAGTTGTTTTTGTCTTGTCTGTTTCTTTATCTGTCTCTAGTGAGCTTTAACTTTTCGCCATAAACTCTTGAACCATGAGAGATAGAGACTTCATATTTGGTACATGTATTGTATTGTTTATTACCAAGAACCATACAGTTCATAGGTTTAACGTACATGTATATACATATCATGAAAATCATTTGTACATTAAGTATAGCAGGATCATAGAAAAATTCTTACAAACTATTCATTCTAGTTCATAAAACAGACAAAGCACCATAATATAAACTTTTTAATAGTGGTACTGAGGATAAATTCATAAGATCTATGTCAAATTAACTTCTGCTCTCAATCGTGTACATTTATGAAGATATTTTCCCAGTTTACATATCTCTTTTACATTTTTTGTCGACAACAATTGAACAAGTTTAAAGGTAGAGGGTTTTGGTGATAATATTTCTTAAAATAATCTTTTCTAACATCTGAAAAAATTGACAAACCAGAATAAAATATTACTCTCCAACCTGAGACATTGAACAAAATTACATAATCTTTCTATTCTAGGAAAATTAAAAAATCTCCCTCGTTCTATCTCGATATGGTGAGAAGACAAACGATATTGACTATGTTGTACATACTTTTGTGATATTGATTTGGTTAAATATAATTAAATATTAAAACTAGCGGTTAAATACTTATTCAAAATGCTCTACTAATTCAGCTCTTTCAAATGACACAAAGGTCAATGACTTTGTGACCTTGGCTGTGACTTATATGCTAAAAATATCTTTTTCGAACTTTCGCCATAACTTTTGAACCATAGGAGATAGATACTTAATATTTGGAATGCATACTCCACTGATTATGTTCTCTCAAGGTACACAAATGACCTAGTAAACTATATGCTAAAAATAGCTTTTTCGAACTTTGTTGCCGCCGGGCGCGTAGTGTTTTACACACACATCTTGTAATCACAAGTGATTATATGTTAAAGTTACTATTTTTTAAAATTTTATTAATCTTTAAAAGAGATCTTTAAAGAGGTCCTACACGTTTAATTTACAAGAATATCAATGATCATTACAACGTTATTTCAAACTGGAATAGCTGATGAGATGACGTAATTGAGAAGGAGCTACATGTAATTTCGTCACTTATTTGTATAACATGTCTTATTAGGTAAACTTCAATCCGAGTGTTCATCACATGGATATGTTTACGATCCTTCGGTCCCTCTGTGTTATCAAATCAATGCTGTAGCGTTAACAAAGGTTGATGCTGTGACATCCTGTCAACAAAGTAATGGTCATTTGCTGAGAATTGATACATACAGGAAACAACTTTTGGTAGAATCATTAACCCTACAAACAACAGGTAAGAAAGTCATTATTCTATTTATCGCATGGTTAATTAGATGACATTTCATTAGTTTCTTTAGGCGAGGATGATCAAAGTTTTGGTAATTGAATTATTTTTTTTTTATTTATTTTTTTTTTACAGAGAATGATTATATACTTTCACCCAGATGTAATTAATATTAACATACCAATATAATTTATTGCATTTATAATCGTTTACTTTCATATATTTTAGCGAAAATGTCATGGTTTATTTAAAAAAAATTGCGCCCCTTCTCGTGTTTCCATAATCTTTTATTCATATGAGGTGTTTTACATGCAATATATATAATTAAATTAAAAAAAGTAAGTTTTTTAAAGGTATAAATCTTTCATGTGAAAGTTGCAAAGTAAACTGGATTCTGGAAAAAGTAAAACTGAATTGGACAAGGCATTTCTAATATCAGATGGAATCGTATATGTCTCATATTCAAATAAAAATAACCGCAGATATTAAGTAAATACACGCACCAATACATTTACCTTTCTGGTAGCAAAAAAATATTCTTTTGGTTTATTTTCTTTATTTTTAGCCTCTGTTTTGAAATATCGAATTGATGGAGAAAATCAAAACAATGGTACCTGGACTTTTTCTGACGGAAGAGAAATTGCCACATTTTACTGGTACCCTGGGGAACCTAAAGAAAATCATAAATCTATTGGACTGAGAGTGACATATAAAGGACTGTGGGATGATATAAGTGACACTTGGCCCCATGGATTTATTTGCGAACGAGTGCCTTCAGTTTTGTAATTAGTACTTCTACATGACAATGTTAATGTGAACACTTTTTTGTTTTTAAACTATTTTAAATATTCATTCTAGAAGTGCCCTTTAACCCAAGATTGAACATCTGATCTTAGATTGTTTTATTGTTAAAGTAATACGTTTTATTTCCATTAGTGAACTCTTCAGAATTAGAGGCGTGTTTGGTCGTCTGACTGTGGCAGCATGGCGTTGCGGATAGTACGAAACATGCCAAACCCAGTTCAATTAAATGTTAAATGTATTTGTCATTCTAGTTAAAGAATAGAGGAACTAAAAACCTGTAAGAGAGCGAGAACTTGAAATTCATAACCCATGTATGAAAATACGACATTTGAGTGAGAGGCATGCATGTGTATTGTAATTTTGTATTTAGATGATACCATAAGATAAACAGACACATACGATCATCATTAGATATGAATTGATATCGTTGTAATTCCTACTATTAATGTATATAAAATCCACAGCAATTAAATATTCCGTTTTCATTTTGTTAGGATTTTTTCACCGAGATCCAACAAATTGTTTACATGTTTTTGTTACGTTTGTCCCAGAAATCCCGCGAGATTTGCACATTTTCAGACTTTTTCACATAAGAGCGCACTAAGAAGTATAACTCTTCTAGTGGAAATAGAACGTATTAAACTATTGTAGTTAGATACAGTTCTATATAATGCTAGAAAAAGAATATTTCTTTGTAGTTTCAACTGTAAATGCGCTGCACTAGTAAGATAGAGTGCAAAAGTGCTTTGAAATAATATGGGACAATTAATTTTTGACTACCAAGGATAATTAGTATCAAATTATGTTTTTTTTTCAGTCCAGTTGTCGAAAGTGGACGACCAACTATGCATTAGTTTATATTTCATCATCACTCACAGGATGATACTTAAATTTAATCATGTTTGTTCAGTTTGTTTGATATGAAAATGTACTTTTAAAGGATTAGTCATAATAGCTAATCCCCTTTAAGATATAGTAACACTAAAAAAAATGTTTGCCTAAAAGGCGTAATGCATTTCTGATTGAGATGTACGAGGGTGATTCAAAAAGTTCGTAGACTTTTGTCCTAACTTTTTTATTAAACGTCATATTATATCCAAATTTGGTACAAATATTTTAACAACAGATTCAAATAATTTCTGTAAAAAAAATTGGAATGTATCCTCATATTTATCAAAATTACCAAGGATTTAGAACAGCAAAAATGGGGTCACGGAGCACCTTCAAAATTGAGTAATTTTCTAATTTTCACTTTATAGTATTTACAACTATACCTCTAATAAAAGAATCTGAAATGAAATAAAATTTACATGTTTAAATAAAGTATTGCTGTATTAATTAAAATGAAATCAGGTTATGTAATATCTCGTTCCATATAAAAAGATATCAGCCTCTATATACATATGGACTTGATTAAAAAAGGCAAAAAACCATGACGTTTGAGGACGTCACGGAGCAGCAAGTAGCAATAAAATTAGACTTTACATTCGGGAAACGTTTTCTACAAGCTTAAAAAATCCTTATAAATCAGGATCTGTCTGAAAAAAAAAATCTGTGTATTTGTATTAAGTTGAAAATACAATTTTGAGTGGTAGCGAGTTTGAATCGGACGATGGATTGTCTGCAAAGAAACAGGTTAAAGTTAAAAATATTGGCAAAAGAGTTAGGAACGTCATTGAACGTGATGTGTGCTTCAATGTTGCAGAAATAATAAAGTTGCATGGTAAATCAAAGAATTTAAAAACAATAACATTCTAATTCAAGCTTTATTTATATAATTGTTAGCAAACCAGGTGTTTAGTATTGTGGATATGTGTTTTGAATGAAGAAGACGCAACCAACCGTGTTTAAAATAACAAAAATGTGTATACTATTGACAAACTTTCTCAGCGTTGTTTTTGACGTTACAATATTGGTTAACCGTGCTCCGTGGTAACAAAACATGTTGCTTTTAATTTTGGCTAACGTGAGTTCTGTTTAATCAAATGGAATGAAACTTCACACTTCGACAAAATAAATGTTTATGTTTACGAAAATGTGTTGATCTATAATCTTGTAATAATCATATGACGATGAGAAGCATTGTCTACGTATTTTTTGAATGACCCTCGTATATATTTATGCTTTGCATCACAATGCAATTGGTATCAGCCAGCCTTTGGCAAATGCTACGATCGACTAATCAACTATAAATTATTATACTGCATTATAAATATTTCATTGAAAAATGCACACGCAGCCTGTACGTGTTTTCGCATTTGCTATTATACTAATTCTGGAGATATGCTATTCCATTGCCACCCACAACGACAATCCAGTTAAAACTGTTGTCCAATGTAGTGAAACACATAATATTGAAATTCAGAGAAGTTTAACAGAGCTCGGAATGAAAATAGACAAATTATCCAATTCTTTTGGTGAGTCAGTTTTTGATTTGGTTTCATGTGCTTTATGTCAAGGAATCTTTTGAATACATGTTTTTCTTAAGTTTATACCATTTAATTATCGGGTGAACCTACGATATGATCATGTATTAGTAAAAATATTAAAAAGATATAGTGTCTTTTTCATATTCTTGAACATTGGTTAACTTAAATAATAAAATTAATAAATAGAAATAACAACAATCGGGTTCTGTAAATCACTTTTTATTCGCGAGAACTTATTATTTTTGCGAAATTTATTTATTGCGTATATATCTATTTCAAAGGATCAAATGCTTCAGAAACCACAGTTCGGGAACTTTATTTTTCGCTAAACATATCAATCAGATTATTCGCGAATATAAGGTGTCGAGAAAATATAGTGATCAACATACAGTAGAAGGGGTTTTCTCTAGCAGCTAAAACATTCATGATTACACAATCAATGATTTAAACAACAAAATACACTCACCATTATATATCCCTATACAAAGCCTTTCTTGGGGGGCTAACTGTCGGTCTATTTTAGTAATATTTTAAGAATCTTGATATTTGAAAAAATACAGATACTGCCTTAACATTTCTTACTTTTATCTAAGACATTTACAGATCTAGATCTTGCTAATAAATTTCATTTTTTATTTTTAATTTACAAGGGTATAATATTTCATTTTTCTCTTAATTAAAGGACAGACATATAAAGTTGAGGGCAAGAGATTCTTCAATGCTGCTTACGGTAAATAGGTCACGCAGAGCTCGGACTACGATAAGCAACACTATTTAGCGTCATCCGTAACCAATGGGCTGCTAAAAGATTTTTCTCACACTAAAAAAGAAAATGACCCCTGGCTGCTGATAGATCTTGGGAAAGAGTACCTCGTGTTTGAAGTCGAAATATTCAATGTCGACAAAGAGGTGCAGTGCTGTGGTACTATGAAACTTTTTGTTCTCCTAATTTTTTATTTTTGAAAAATAATTTATTTTGTAAAGTATTGTTTAAATGATCACAGTTTAACACTATAAATATTATGTAATCTAAAACATTAAAGTGAAGATAAAGCAAAATATTTTTCACGACTACGGAATTATTAATTTGATCATTTATTTATTTTGGTATTTATAACGTAAGCAACTGTTTTTTTTTTTTCATGAAAAGTATTCTACATTATCTTGATGGATAAAAAAACTATATACGCGAGATTTTTTTGCGAGCAAAACGCTAAGCGTACTTATGGTAAATATATTGTTCTAATTGAGAAAATGTGATTTACAAATTATAAAACGTTGATTTTTCAGTCTCTTTGTTATAGCAAATCGCTTTCGTGATGCGAATATCAGTGTTGGGTCTTCGCCTATGAATATGGAACTTTGTGGACATTTTGAGGGACCAGGAGAGGACAAAGAACGCATTGTTGTGCGCTGTCCACTTGTCAAAAGGGTTAGATACGTCAAAATCCAGATTGTTAAAGGCTCTGACAACTACCTTCATTTGGCTGAGGTTCGAGTTTGGGCAACCAATGTTTTGTGAATGTAAACCTCTAAATATATTATTTAAATATATATAAATAAAAGATATCATTGTCCAATCTTATTTTCAATTTTTAATGCAGTGAATTGCATATGACTATTCATATTGCAGACTTTATTTGATAAAATTAAATTATGTCAGAAAGGACAATATCCAAAAGGAATTGCGATGGGTTTCAGGTAAATTGCACTACATTTAAGTCTATATACCGGTACATATTTAATATTTGAACATAGCTACAACACCCGTAGGGAAGCATTTTTTTTTTTAAATGGGCGAAGTCCAAAAGTTGATACAGAGCAGCAGATTGTTGATATCCCCGGGCAAACAATGAAGAATTGTTTTGCGTTATGGAATGATATAATGTGTGTGATATGAAGAATACATGTAAATGCCATGAAATGAAAACTCAGTAGCCCAGATAATCAAGAGTCAATACAGATGTGAGGTCAGGCCTAGGGGCCATAAAACGTAGATGAGCTCACTTTTGATCTAAGTCTCAATTTTTTACTACATATATGTTCCTTTAATAAAAATGATACTAAGATCAAAAGTGAGCTCGCCTACGTTTTATGGCCCTCAGACCTGATGTTAAATCAAGTTTAGAAACAAAAATAGAAGCGCATACACTGTTGTGGATCGCATGCTTTTTTGTTTCTTTTTATTTCATTAGATAGATATTGTTTTTAGTCATTTGGATTTCTACAGTTAGATTTCGTTTTTGATCGGAAGAATCTTATTTTCCTTGCATGATGAATGAATAATATTATTATTAAACATAATGTGAAAAAGTAAAGATCAAAGATCACCACGTTAGGGGATATAACGAAGTTTGTCTGGGTCCCCGGCAAAATTCTTAAATATATTAAATATATAGCGATATATACTGATTTTGTATCGTATGTTTTGTAGCTTCCCTAACATATATAATAGTAACAGTTGAAGGAAAACATGCATGATATATATGGTTATACTTCGTTATACGCAATTATATAGAAACTTTCGCTATAACCGTGTTTTACTGTATATACATTTTGTAGTTTAGAACAATGTCGACATGCATGATATATTTCTCGTGCAAATGAAACTTCAGTGTCTGCCGAATTCGTTTTACATTGGATGTTTTACTGGTTATATACGTTAATTGTCAAATGATTACTTATAAAATTAATAATACACTATTGCATCTTCAGCTTCCCAATAGTCATTTTTCCCTATTTAGTATGAAGATATATTCAACTAAAGATACATCTCCGAAATGGTCCGGTTCAGAGAACTTGATTTTAGTACGATATTGACAAAAAAGTTTATGATTAAGCAATTAAGTAATTTCATTTGGCATTTTGACATTTTGTCAACATTTGCATTCATTTTTAAAGCATATCTATATTTTGCAAGAAATGATTCAAAATAAACGATGCCATCAATCCTTAATCCATTCATTCACTTCACATTTGGTGTAGGTTTTAGGTAAAGAATCGTTTTAGTGTCCTCAAGTCTATTTGAATGTTAAAAATTCATATATGTTTACTGTTACATGTACAGTGTATGTTGATTGATACATGAATCAAGAACATTGGAAAAACCAAAGGTATTATGGAGGATCCCAGTGCATGAGTTTCACATGCCCATTTTTTTACTTTCTGATCAGTGAAACATATACATTATTCATTGAATTGCTCTACCTTACTATATTTGAAGTTGGTTCATTCCTGCTTTCCAATGGCTAAAGATTTCTTGACAAGTATATTTTAGTATCTACACACTAAAATAATTAATTAAAGGTCAAAGCAAAAGGGGGGTCTATAGACTTCCTATGGTATATCAAATATGACCTTTTTGCACTGAAATTGTGTCTTAAACATAAATATTCTTTTTCACCAACATTTTTAGGTCACCTGAGCCAAAGGCTCAAGTGAGCTTTTCTGATCATATTTTGTCCGTCGTCCGTCCGTCTGTCTGTCTGTCCGTCTGTCTGTCCGTCTGTAAACTTTTCACATTTTCGACTTCTTCTCAAGAACCACTGGGCCAATTTTGACCAAACTTGGTACAAAGCATACTTGGGTAAAGGAAAATTTAAATTGTTAAAATGAAGGGCCAAGTCCTGTTACAAGTGGAGATAATCAAGATAAGAGAAAAATAGGGTGGGGTCATTAAAAAATCTTCTTCTCAAGAACCACTGAGGCAGAAAAGCTGAAACTCATGTGGAAGCATCCTTGGGTTGTGTAAATTCTAAATTGTTCAAATCATGACCCCCGGGGTAAGGGCGGGGCCACAATTGGGAATCGGAAGTTTTACATTGAAAATTATAGGTAAAATCTTTAAAAATCTTCTTCTCAAGAACCACTGGGCCAGAAGAGCTGAAACTTATGTGAAAGCATCCTGGGGTAGTGTAGATTCTAAATTGTTCAAATCATGACCCCGGGGGTAGGGTGGAGTCGCTATTGGGAATCAAAGTTTTACATAGAAATATATAGGAAAAATCTTTGAAAATCTTCTTCTCAAGAACAACTGTGCCAGAAAAGCTGAAACCCATGTGGAAGCATCTTGGGGTAGTGTAGATCCTAAATTGTTCAAATCATGACCCCCGGGGTGTAGGGCGGGGCCAAAATGGGGAATCAAACTTTTACAATGGGGAATCAAAGCATCCCGTGGTAGTTACATTTCAAATTGTCTAAATTATATCATTTAGGTAGGGTGGGGTCAAAATATGTATTATAAAGGGGAAATCTGGTAAAGAACAGAATGGTCGAAGCTTCTCAGGTGAGCGATGTAGCCCATGGGCCTCTTATTTATCCAAACAAACCAGTAGAGCCAAATATAGCTTAATCTATCTTTAAAATACCCATTAAAATTTCAAATTACTCCAAAAACTAAATTATTTGGCTGTTTTACACTCACAAATTGTCATGAAGAAAATTATTTTAAAGTCTTAAACTTTTACTGAATTAAGGCAGAATGGTCATGGTTATCTTATTCAGAAGAGAAAATCAAAGGTAAAGTTCTTTGATGCATTTTTTTTAATTTACTGAAAAGTGTTAATTTTAAGTTTAAGTTAAATTGGTCGTATTATTTCATGGCCTCTCAGAATAACTTTGCGTTATTTATCACATAAGAATATGGGTGAATAAGGCGGGCAGAATGCCTATAGTGCGACAGATAAGAAGTGAAAATTTTAATCTCAATTGAATTCAATTTTTTTTTCTATATCTTATTTTAGGATATCCTAATGCATGACTATGTTTTAAATTTCAAAGCATTTCGTCAAAAAACAAAGGAGATATAGCCGTTTAAAGTTTCAGCCAATCAGATTGCAGCATATGTCCATGCGCATTATTTTCTTGAACTTTTTTGTTTATCGTATTGCAGGATATCCTAATGCATGATTAAGTTTTAAATTTCAAAGCATTTCGTGAAAAAATAAAGGAGATATAGTTATTTAAAGTTTCAGCCAATCAGATTGCAGCACACGTGCATGCACGTGTTTTCAACATAATTGCTATACATCATGTTGTAGGATATCTTAATGCATGGCTATGTTCAAAATTTCATAGGATTTCGTCAAAAAACAAGAAAGATATAGAGACTTTAGTTTCAGCCAATCAGAGCGAAGCGCACGTGCATGCGCGTGAGATCTTGCTATTTTGACCATGTCATCTTGTCTATGCTACTAATATATCCTTACATCATAAATTTCAAAAGATTTCATAAAAAAATAGAAAAGTTACGGCTATATCCAATATATTGGTCATTTCACGTGTTGCACGTGCGCGCTCTTGCAAGGATGTGCGCGCAAAATGGCATGTTGACTATGTAATCTTATTTACATTTATAATATGTCTATATATTCTAAATATCAAAGCATTACATCAAAAAATGTAAAAGTTACGGCAATTTCAAGTATATTGGTCATTTCACGTGTTGCACGTGCGCGCTCTTGCAAGCACGTGCGCGCAAAATGACCTTCGTTCCGCAAATCTACATAACATGCATACTTATCCTTAAAAGGTTTCCCCTTTATCGGATGTGTACTTTGCGAGATCATTCGCGGACAAAATTTTCCCAAGAAGAAAAATAATAATAACTAGATGCGTTCTTGTTGCTGGTGCAACAAGCAGGTCTTCCGACCGACTTCTCTTTTGCAATCTTGTCTGCGTCATCCCATGAAATAGATTTCATAATGTATGTTTTCGTTTACGTTCATTTACAGCAGTTTCTGAACACAGATCGTGATTGAACCAAGTATTTCATAAAATATCTCCAAATATAGCTTTTAAAAATCGGCATAATCTTCCACACATGTTATAAAAGAGTGAAAAGTAATTTGCAACTGAAAAAAGACAAAAACAAAAAAAAATTTGGGGAACGCCCCGAGCGGGATTCGAACCCCCGACAGTAAGACAAAGAATGGTTCGGTCATATCTTTGCAATAAACGCACGAATGAAAAAAATGAAAACATATATAAATATCTTTGAAGACGCTCTATAAACCCTGTAAATCCGAAAGAAAAATATTGAAAAACAAAAAAGTTAAAAAATTAGACTTTTTGAATTCACTTCCGTTTGCGACCGGAAGTAGGAACGACAAAAAATGAAGGACGTTCGGCACATCTACATGTGATGGTCTTTCATGTCCATGAGTTTCAATGTCATATCTTTCGCCGTTTTCGAGAAAAGTTGTGTACAAAAATCCATTTAAAAAATACAAATTTCCCCAAAAATCGCGAACAGAAGAAAATTTTGAAAAAATGAAAAACACGTCTGGAGATATTAACCTGGTGCATCATTCCTGTAAAAATCTTTGAAATCCGTAGAGTCACAGCTGAGATATCGCCATAGAAATGAAAAAAAGAATAATAATAATAATAATAATAGGAAACCGACGGAAAACAATAAGGTCTTCCGAAGGAAGTCGGAAGACCTTAATTAGAGCAAAGCTCGTTGCAAAGCAACGAGTAGGTCTTCCGTCCGGTTTTGACCGGAAGTGCCGGAAGTGACAGAACAAAACAAAACAATGAGCTAAAAAGTCTCCAGTGACTTTATAATTTCATTTTTGCATCAAAACCTTCAAAAGAAGCCATTTTTTGCTACTTCCGGTTTGACCAGAAGTGACGACGACGGACGGAAAAATTACCTTTTATGCTTCCAGAGACATGTGTAACTACAAAACTTGTCAAGAACGGCAAAAAAACGCGTTTTCCGACTACTTCCGGTTTGGCCGGAAGTGACGACGCCGGACGTATTTTGACGACGCCAATAGATTAAGCTTGACATTTTGAACAACTTTGCTTCTTTGACCTCTTGCTAATTCTTAATACTTTTTGACTTATGAAAGAAAAACTTTCGGCCCCTCCAGGCCCTTAAATTTAGGGGCCAGCCCTTTTTTTAAGATATTATTTGAAAGATCTTGAAATTTTACACTTCTTTTGTTCAATATGTTTAAACAAAATGTTTACAGGTAAAAAGATATCGTAGAAAAGATGTTAAAAATTTTGAAAATTGCGATTTGTCATTTTTCGAGCCATAGCAGCGCCGACGTACTGCACTTCCGGTAAAAACGAAAGACGTTACGCATATCTATAGACTTTGCTCTATCATACCTGAAAGTTTCATGTTTCTATCTAGAGCCATTATTGAGAAAGTCTGGAGACAACCTGACCCTTTAAAATTCATAAAATCGGCAATATTTCCAAACCGGAAGTGACGTCATCAAAACGGAAAAAAATGCATAAGGTTCAAGTAATGTTACATAAGTCCTGAAAGTTTCGTTGAAATCCATTGAGCCGTTTTCAAGAAATCGCGTGCACAAAATCGGTAAGAAAAAAAAGAATAATAATAATAATAATAAAAGTGAAAAAGAAACCTAAGAATAACAAGAAGGTCTTCCGCTGAAGACGGAAGACCTTAACTAGATACGATCTCGTTGCGAGCAACGAGTGGGTCTTCCGTCCGATTCTCGATAAGATGAGATAAGATTTTGATTGAGATTTTCATTCTAAAATAATGATTTTCCATAATCTGTAAAAAGACATTGAATATTACAGACTTTTAAAAAATCGACTTTTGGCCCCTCACGGCCCCAAACATTGGGGATCAGCCCTTTTTTCTTCGTATCATCTGAAAGCTCTCATGATTTTGATCACATTTTGTTCAACGACTATTCAGAGATTCTTTTTCGTTTTTGAGTTATTCGCATAAGAAATATTTAGGGGCCAGCCCTTCAACTCCTTAATGGGGACGTTTAGCGAAAAATAAAAGGTTGCATATTGTTCAGAACATGATTTTGAACATCTTTTGTTCAATATTACTTATCAATATATTGCTCATTTTCGAGATATAAAGCGTCGAAGATTTAGCATTCTGGCCCCTTTTGGCCCCTACTTAAGTACCATACGACAAAAAAATCATGATATATAGTTGTAAATGGTTGAGATAAATATCTTTGCTTCAGTAATGCATCACAAAATGTTAATTGCTAAAGAGTTATCGATTGAAGACTTTTGGCCTTTCTTGGCCCTTAATTCGAGTGCCCAGCCCCTTTTTCTGGATTTCATCTTAAAGCTCTTAAGATTTTGAACACTTTTTGTTCAACAACTATTCAGAGATTCTTTTTAGTTTTCGAGTTATGTGCAAAAGAAATATTAAGTGGCCAACCCTTCAACTCCCTAATGGGGACGTTTAGCGAAAAATGAAAAGTTGAATATTGTTCAGAATATGAATTTGAACATCTCTTGTTCAATATTACTTGTCAAAATATTTCTCACTTTCGAGATATAAAGCGTCGAAGATTTAGCATTTTGGGCCCCTTGTGGCCCCTAATTATGTAATATAAGACATTAAAATCATAATATACAGTTGTAGATTGTTGAGATAAACATATTTGCTTCAGTAATGTTTAACAACATATTGACTGTTAAAGAGTTATCGAAAAAAGACTTTTAGCCCCTTTTGGCCCCTAATTTGAGTGCCCAGCCCCTTTTTCTGGATTTCATCTTAAAGCTCTTAAGATTTTGAACACTTTTTGTTCAACAACTATTCAGAGATTCTTTTTCGTTTTCGAGTTCTTTGCAAAAGAAATATTTAGGGGCCAACCCTTCAACTCCCTAATGGGGACGTTTAGCGAAAAATGAAAGGTTGCATATTGTTCAGAACATGATTCTGAACATCTTTTATTCAATATTACTTGTCAAAATATTTCTCAATTTCGAGATATAAATTGTCAAAGATTTAGCATTCTGGCCTCTTTTGTCCCCTAATTATGTAATATACGACATTAAAATCATAATATATAGTTGTAGATTGATGAGATAAACATTTTTGCTTAAGTAATGTATATCAAAATATTGATTGTTAAAGAGTTATCGATTGAAGACTTTTAGCCCCTTTTGGCCCCTAATTTGAGTGCCGAGCCCCTTTTTATTGATTTTATCTTGAAGCTCGTACGATTTTGAACACTTTTTATTCAACAACTATTCAGAGATTCTTTTTCGTTTTCGAGTTCTTTGCAAAAGAAATATTTAGGGGCCAACCCTTCAACTCCCTAATGGGGACGTTTAGCGAAAATGAAAGGTTGCATATTGTTCAGAACATGATTTTGAACATCTTTTATTCAATTTTACTTGTCAAAATATTTTTCACTTTCGAGATATAAAGCGTCAAAGACTTAGCATTCTGGCCCCATTTGGCCCCAAATTATGTAATATACGATATTAAAATCATAATATACAGTTGTAGATTGTTGAGATAAACATTTTTGCTTCAGTACTGTATAACAAAATATTGAGTGTTAAAGAGTTATCGAAAAAAGACTTTTAGCCCCTTTTGGCCCCTAATGTGATGAGTCAGCACTTTTTTTCTGGTACAATATTTAAGATCTTAGCATTCCCCACAAATATTGTTCAGTATGTCTTAACAAAATAATCATACTTTAAAAGATATGATACAAAATGTCTCGAAAATTCACTCATGATTCGTGTCCTAGATTTCGACCCCTAACGGGCTTCCATATTTGAACTTTCTGAAAAATTTAAAATCCAATGTGC
This sequence comes from Saccostrea cuccullata, assembly GCF_032062105.1. Classification (NCBI taxonomy): domain Eukaryota; kingdom Metazoa; phylum Mollusca; class Bivalvia; order Ostreida; family Ostreidae; genus Saccostrea; species Saccostrea cuccullata. Next base: position 4,591 of record NW_026927659.1, on the reverse strand, counting down.
AATTCAGCAATGTGTCATCTATCATCGCTGAAAATTTCAGCTCTCTAGCTAATGTCGTTTTTGAGTTTACTCAAGGACAAGGAGACCCTTTAAAAATTACTGAAAGGGCGATAACCTCCGACCGGAAGTGTTATTTTCAAAATTGAGTCGGGGGTACAAACTTCAGATAGAAACACATCTTCTCTGAAAATTTGAACAAAATCGGTCGAGCTGTCTTCGAGAAATCTTCTGCACAAAAATTGTAAAGAAAAAAAAGAATAATAAAAGTGAAGAAGAAACAATAGAATAATAGAAGGGTCTTCCGTTGGAGACGGAAGACCCTAACTAGAAACTCTTGTTGCTACAGCAACAAAGAAGGTCTTCCGTTCTCCTCTATTTATCTGTAAGAAGGATATTTTTATAAAAGATATTTATTGGAGAGTAAGAAACTCAATATATGCAGTTTTTCTCTCATAACCAGAAGTCGTCGTTTTTGTTTCCAATGGGACTGACATATTTCGAAACTACTAGTAAAAAGCTATTTAGGTAATACTAAGAAAGATTCCATAAAGAAAAGTTTAAAATTTTGATTTCTTTGATTACTTCCTGTGACAACCGGAAGTGACGGTGGATGATCTTAAACTCAAAGGATTTGTCTACTCATCAAGGTCTACCACCCCTAGTAGTTTGGTGTCTTAATCTCTTACCGTTAACGAGATCTAGTAATGATAACTTCTGATTTTGAGGACAGGAAGTCTCGCGACAGGAAGTGAATTTTACTGAGATATTAGACATTACTGTTGACATTTGCAGTCTGAATAACATATCCAAAAATCATTACAAATACTTTAACTATAAAAAAGTATTTATGGGAAAGAAAAATATTCAAATTATGTAGTTTTTCTCTTTGAACCGGAAGTTGTCGATTTTGTTTCCGGTGATACTATCATATTTCAAAACTACAAATAAGATGCTATAATGTGATGCAAAAAGTTTAATAAGAAAAGTTGAATTTTTCGATTTCTTTGATCACTTCCTGCAACAACCGGAAGTGACGGCGGACAATGTTATCCCAACTGGTTTTGCCTACTCATCAAGATCTACCGCTTGAAACAGTTTGGTGTCTTAATCTCTTATTGTTTACGAGATCTAGCTATGATTACTTCTCAATTTGAGGACAGAAAATCACGTAACCGGAAGTGAATTTAACAAAGATATTTGACTTTCCTGTAGTCATTTGCAGTCTGAATAACATATCCAAAAATCGTAACAATTATGTCATGTATAAGAAATATTTAGGAGAAAGAAAAATACTAAAATAATGCAGTTTTTCTCTTAAAACCGGAAGTTGACGTTTTTGTTTCCGGTTGATCTGATATATTTTAAAAATACAAATAAGATAGTATAACGTCATGCCAAAAAAGTTTAATAAAAGAAAATTTGAAAATTTTGATTTTTTGGAACACTTCCTGTGACGACCGGAAGTGACGGCGGACAATCTTATCCAAACTGAATTTGCCTACTCATCAAGATCTACCAATTGTATAAGTTTGGTGTCTTAATCTTTTTCTGTTTACGAGATCTTGCTATGATAAGTTCTCATTTTGAGGACAGAAAATCACGCGACCGGAAGTAAATTAAACAAAGATATTTTACCTTCCTGTAGATATTTGCAGTCTGAATTACATATCCAAAAATCGTAACAAATATGTCATGTATAAGAAATATTTAGGAGAAAGAAAAATACTAAAATAATGCAGTTTTTCTCTTAAAACCGGAAGTTGACGTTTTTGTTTCCGGTTGGACTGATATATTTTAAAAATACAAATAAGATAGTATAACGTCATGCCAAAAAAGTTTAATAAAAGAAAATTTGAAAATTTTGATTTTTTGGAACACTTCCTGTGACGACCGGAAGTGACGGCGGACAATCTTATCCAAACTGAATTTGCCTACTCATCAAAATCTACCAATTGTATAAGTTTGGTGTCTTAATCTTTTTCCGTTTACGAGATCTAGCTATGATAAGTTCTCATTTTGAGGACAGGAAATCACGTGACCGGAAGTGAATTTTAAAAGGATATTTGAGGTTACTGTAGACATTTGTAGTCTGAATCACATATCCAAAATTCATTACAAATACTTTATCCATAAAGAATATTTATGGGAAAGAAAAATGCTGAAAATAGGCAGTTTTTCTCTTATAACCGGAAGTTGTCGTTTTTGTTTCCGATCGGACTGACATATTTCGAAAGTACAAATAAGATACTATAATGTGATGCAAAAAAGTTTCATAAAAGAAAAAGTTGAAATTTTCGATTTTCTTAGATCACTTCCTGTGACGACCGGAAGTAACGGAGGACGGATTTAAACGGATTGCACAAATTTACTTATCATGATCTATTATTCATGAAAGTTTTATGTCTTAATCTGTTATCGTTTCTGAGATATCGTCCGGACATGATCACTTTTTGAAAAACGGAAATCGGACATATTTGACGACCGGAAGTGAATTTTGAAAAACTGTAAACTACATTTGAAAGATATTTTCACTCTCTATCATCCCTGAAAATTTCATAAAAATCTGTCCAATCGTCTCTGAGATATCGTCAAAAAAAGAAATTACAAAAGGGGAAAAAAATAATAATAAAAAGAAACAGTAGAATCACTATAAGGTCTTCCGTCTGAAACGGAAGACCTTAATAATAAGAAACAGAGTAAAAACAATATGTTCCCCAACTTCGTTTGGGGAACATAATAATCATGAACGCACGCACATGCACGTTAGCTGCAATCTGATTGGCTAAAAGTTTAAATGCCTAAAACTTTCTTAGTTCTCAATAATACAGGGTGAAATTTCGAATATGAATAGATATAATGAATGCCTACATTATTCTTCCATCAAAAGTAAATGCAAGGACGTCATGCACATGCGCACACACATTGCGTTAAACAACAGTATACTGAAGTCTTTTGATGTTCATGCAGAATTAAGAACTTATAAATGTAAAGACATGTAACATACTGAAGCAGATCTTTTTACCCTTGACCTTGATACTTAGGTCAAGGTCACTAGTAACCTGTTGATATTAGCTATTTACCAAAATGACCTTGACCTATGAACTTGAAATCGACCTTAACCTTTGACCTTAACCCAAGGGTAGAGAACCCCCCCACCTCACACAAAGTAGAGAATCGCTGTAAAGCTCAAATTACACCTCGGACCCACATAACATTTCAAGGAAACTGCAGAAAAGAGCTCGAGGAAAGAGTATAAAAATATTTGATGTGAGTTTTCAAAGTATATAGAAATTATTAATTTAATTAATTACAAATCCTGTCGTGTTTGAAATTAAAGTACAGATGAACAAAGTTGGTATATAAGCCTTCTATGTTTACATGTATTTATTCGGATGTCGTTAATAGCATTCAATTCTACTGATTTGAAACAATATTTTAATACCAAGCATCCTTTGTTAATTTAATTGATTTTTTTTTTAGAATTACGCAATCCCCAGAAATTCAAAATCAATATACATGTATGCTCCTTCGTAAAAAAAATATCAGGTATTTGCATTCATGCAAAATATATTAATAAGAAGGTCTAAAAGAATATTGGTCACATTAGCTGATACGAATGTCTTTATAAATATCTATTGTAAACCCCAGAAAGTAGCCTCCTATGCATTGGAAAAAATGAATAGTTCCGGTCAAAAACCTTTACAGGTATATATTTATTTACATAGTATATAAAATTTACTAGGCACAGGTACCAGAGTTGTCAAAATGACCAGAGAGGAAATATATTTTAAAAAATCTAAACAGATTAAAGGAAAATCCCTTTTCTATGTATGGAACTAAAATTGACTAAGTTCATTTTGATTGGTTAGCCATCGGCGTGATATCCTTAGTCGACTTTAACACTGCCTTGTCGTAGGAATAAAACCAACTTTGAGCCCGAGTTTAAAATCAGTAGAGAAGGTATTTCAAAAATTGATATATTCTTGAAATGTGGTAACTTTATATCTGTATTTTTTTCTATTATTCGCGGGATGTAAAGATGTGTTGATCGCTTAACCAACATGCCATGATCATCTTGCATATGCATGTACATGTACGTGTGCGCCAATGCAAAACGTTAAACGATATATAGTTGATATCATTGTAACTTTTATATCTTTAAATGAAATCCTTAAATACTTAGTATATTCATAAAAGGTGTTACAGGAAAAGCTATGGCACGAAAAGGGACATGGGGAGCGTTTGGGGAACATCTGTTACGGTCCCCGTTACAATTAGCCCTAGTTTATCATAGCCATACATTTCCAGCGCTTTAGGTAATATGCAATCCAGTCCATTCCTCAGCATTCATACTGTACATTTACCTATGTGTATTAACCTCAGATTATCTAAAATATTCTCAATTAAATATACTAATTCGTTTGTGTCTGAAGATGTGTTACTATTTAAGATAAATAAATAATAAATTAAATTATGAATGTTCTCTGTGAACCTAATCGTGAGAATATACCAGTTAAATTTAAACCCCTTCCCAAAGAAAAAGTCATTGGGCGTGAAGATGTGTCAGAGATCTGCCTTTTTCTAATAAAAA
>NW_026927658.1:0-31127 GCF_032062105.1 Saccostrea cuccullata | reverse complement strand
CATAGAAAATACCATTTTGCCGCTATTGGCACACACAGACACTCTTGCCGCTATTGTCACCGATTCGGTAATATATATATATATATATATATATATATATATATATATATATATATATATATATATATAATATAATTAATATATTGTAAGCCACATTAAGGATTATCCTAGGACTTAAATATTTAGGCAATAATTTTATCTTTATCTGCTATGAAGTCGATATGATTACATCACGATTTCAAATTAATTGAATTGTGAATAACAGAAAGTTACTTTTCAATTCACTCATAATTTTTCCATTGAAGCTGGGATTCAAATTCCTCAAGAAACGGTGTTCGTCAGCCTTGGAAGTAACGTTATTACTAAGGCTATTTGGAACCAAACTAATTTTCGGGGATTGGCTACATGGATGCGATGCATTAACAATTTCTTTAAAAACATAGACACAAGAGGCACAAAATATCATGAATGCACCTGCCACGGGAATCCAGATATATTTCAACTGACCATAAATGACATAGAATCTTCAGTTGAGGGTGTATACAGATTGGAACTTAAGGTAGGATTCTTCTCATATTTCTAATATTTAAAAATTAATGAAATTTTTACAGAATCAAGAAGACAATACCAGTAAGTGATAGTATCAGTGAAATTAAATTTGACCGTTTTATATTAGAGGCAAGGTCAGGTCAAGGTCATTATCTTTTTCCTTGACATTAAGAATAAAAAATAACTGTTGCCGATCATGTGATACCTACTTCTATTTCGAAAGTTTAATGATTGTTCTTTTTGCATAAAAAAATATTACTATATCGGGTCTATAGCATGATATTAACAAATTTACACAAATGATATAACTTAACTGGATATTGGCTAATACGAATTTTCTCTGTTTTTCTTAATTTTTTAGGATATATTAGTTATTTTCATATGCTTCCTATATTTAACTTTTTCTTATTTTCACATATAATAAAGTAGTCTTATAAATGTACAAAATGATACAAAAACAAAAAGTTTTGATCGTTTACTAAGAGAGAAAAAATACTTTTTATGGATTTTTGGCTCAAATCTGCGCTTTGATGGGAAGCGTTTAAAAGCTAATAAAGTTCTAGTTTGTTTGAAAAATCATATTTACTTGATATATTTTGAAAGTTTAGTCCCTCATTATTAATCTAACTTACATTTGAAAAATTCTCCAAGACTTCGATTGAGTATAAATTATTACTAAATTCATTGTTCTATTATAATTTTGAGTGGCAGAAAAGAAGATATTTTCATACGCCACCAATCCGCCAAAAATATAGTCCCTGCTATTTTTCAAACGCAATTTACCATTTCTATTTAAAATTGTACAATTGTGATGAGGAAAGAAAAATATGATCTTTTAAATTACTTACATCTCAATATATAAGACATATAAGCAAATATACTTTGAATGTTTCATCTAGTCAAAAACCAGAGAAGAATCCTACCTTAAGCTTCCAAACAGTGCACTGGAAAGCAAAAATATAACTGTTTATGTTTTAAATGGTACCAAGATTATCAAATAAGTGAAATTAAACCCTAAAGAAAAAACCATGAAAGCAAAAAAAATTATTTTTTTTAATTTTTCAGACATTAATGCAATTGGGAAGGACGAACTTAACTTCTTGCGCTATAAAGAATGTGACAACATTGCAAAAGAAGCTCTTCGGATTACGTTTGAAAGATATCTTCATCAAAGCGGCACTGACCTTGCAACTCATCTTGCAGGATATCAAAACCATTTAATATCCATAAAAAAGCTAAATCCTTATCAGATCGAAATTCTTTATCCAAGTAAGTGAATGCTCTAAATTGCTTGTTTGTGAAATGACTCTTATTACTGTCATATGTATTTCAAAGGGGAAGTAAATTTAACTTAGGTGATGGGTCACTTGTCTCCACAAGGACGTTTGATGTTTCAATTCTTTACACATTATTGCGAAACACCACAAGTATTAAAAAACCAAAAAACAACTGGAATCATGAACCACCTTTGGAAAGCATCGACAAAGCGGATGACGTTGAAAGAATTCATCTGTTTAGAAATTTGGTTGCTCATTGTACAAATAAAAAACTTTCCGATGACGAATTCGAGGAAAAATGGTTCGATTTGTCAACGGTAAAATATTTGATATATTTTACTAAAAAAAATTTAATGAAAATAATGGTAATTGAATAAAAAAATTATTAATAAAAAATATTTATATACACTTCAGGCAATCGATAGACTTAGTAAGGGAAAATTAAGGAAGCCATTATGCCAATTAAGAAACAAAAGGTTCGAGCAACAAAAAGTCAGCAAGGAAAAATTGTATAGAAGACAAAATTTCACGGGTAATATTAGTTTATGTGTTGTTGTTTTTATTTTTGTCTATTTTTATCTTGAAATTATTGCATGAATGTTTTGATTGTAACAGATAGAAATGGCGTAAGCTGTATATTTTAAAGTGTTAATTTTACAGTTTAAAGTGTAAATTTTCTGTTTATTACATTTAAAAAAAAAAAATCTTTGATTTTTCCTTTGCCTCTGTCTTTTTATAATACAGTCATAGGCTCATGACGTCATAGCTTAGCGGTTAAGACTTTATAGCTATGTGAGGTTAAAACACTTTAAACATGGATTTAGCAACATATTTTTGGTAATTTTGACCGTTTTATTCGCTGTCAGAATGGTTTATTTATTTCCGTCTATCTTATATTAGGTCAAGGAAGATTTTTTACAGCAATCTTCGTTATGGTAAGGGAATTCGAGAGTTTTCCCGCACTTCTGATATTCGTTACACTGTGACAGGATATCATTTTGATATCCTTTCACACTGTGACAGAATATCATTTTGATATCCTTTCACACTGTGACAGGATATCATTTTTACTCAATGAGTACATTACAGTATTTCACGGGTAAAAATGTACTAAACTGATTTACTATTGGGAAAAGGTTTATGCTATAGTATAATCACTTAATTATAGTAAATTATAATTAACCGTACTATTTTATGTTAGAGTATTATTATCGTGGATGGATCTTTTTAATCTGCTACAACATCTCCAGTGTAATGGATTGATAATGAAATAAACGCTGAGGAGAACATAACATGCATCACAATATTTTAATATGTATTCCTTTATTTGGCTTTATTTTAGACCCATACACAGAAATCATATCGAAATGGCAGTTGCAGGATAAATTATTCTGCAAGGAGCTACGGTTGGTTGAAAAAAAAGTTTGATGTAATTAAAGACAAGAAACTGATAATTATTATCGGTGGCAGTGGGTCTGGTAAAACAGCTACAGCAAGACACTATGGCTTAAGGCTCCAGATAGAAGGATGGAAATTGATACCTATCGATCATGATATAAGGGAAAATAGAAGCTACCCTTTTACAGAAAAGTGTGTATTCATTTTTGATGACCCCCTTGGAAATTTGGGTCTTGATGACAGAAAAATGACAGATTTAGAGATATATCGCAGCACTGTGTTACAGATCTTTGGTCAAGAAAATCACAAACTAGTCTTAACATGTCGTAAAATTGTATACAATGAAGCGAAACCTTATCATGTTTTTGACAATTATAGTGTAGTTGACATCGAAGACAAAGATCATGCTTTAAACAATACTGAGAAGCAAAAACTTTTACAAATATACGGCATCGAGAAATTAGTTGAAGAGTCATCATTAGAAAGATCAAATTTAATGTTTCCTCTTAACTGCTATATATTGTTTCAAAACAGAGATGAGTTGTTAAAATCTGGAGCGCCCAAAAAAGTTCTAGATCATCGGGGATACCTTCTAAACGAGTTGGATACTATGAGTAAATCAGAGAGAACAAAAGTACTGTATGCGTCCTTGGTTTTTCTCATGATAGCTAACAATAATTTTACAGATGAAAAGCTAAAAAATAAGGAAATCTTAAATGAGATTTTTATTAAATGCAATATCTATGATCATCTACCACACAGCAGAGAGATTCGAGAGAAACTGCAATTTTCGGAAAATGCTTACGTCATCAAAACAGATTTTGGTTTCAAATTTCTACATGATTCTCTTTTTGAAATCTTTGCATTTCATTTTGGTCAAGATGAAGACAATCAAAGTCTGCTTTTAAAGCATATTGACATAGAATATTTAGCAAATAACACATATATGGGAGGCCTGGAGGAGGAATCTTCTGAAAGAGACTTCCAGATAAGGATCTTCCCAAATAATTACAAAATACTGTGTAATAGATTGTTTCACGCTCTTCAGGGGATTATTCAATTTGAACTGGATGTTCGTTCTGTTAATCCCATTCTCACTCACAAATGCTGGAGCAATGAAGAATTTATTCGCATTTTGTTAAAAACTGTCGGTAAAAAAAACATTGTAGATTTGTTCTTTAAACCATACCGTGTTTCAAAAGTCAAACCAAAATCAAGAGCTCCAGGGAAACGTAGCTCATGGCTTCATATACAGGGATTACTAGAAAATGAAAATTATGGCCAGACAGGAATACCAGGGGTGCCAGATGATGGGGAAACCAGACTTATAGAATGGATTGTTTTTAAAGGACATTTAGAGTTTATACAAAGTGTTCTTACACGTCAGGGGATATTAAGTTTGTTTCTGTTTAAAAGGAAAATAGATCCTGATCGGTTGTTTTGGCTTTCTATCTACAGTATGAACAAGGATATGTTTAATTTTGCTCTTTCTGAAATGAACCATAATCAAATAGAAAAACATATAAATGCATTATCGTTTTATTTGGAAACGCCCCTTACTCTTGCCTGTTCATTAGGTGTATTTGAAATAGTGAAGATTCTAGTAGAAAAAGGTGCCAATATAGAAAAGTGTAACATAAAAAATGAATCCCCTTTATTTCTTGCTATTAAGAGTGGTTCAGAGGAAATTGTTCATTTTTTGTTAGAAAAGAATCCATTGATTAGAGTGGAACATGAAATGATATCTCCATTTGAAACTGCAATGGAAAGAAATGTATATATTTTCAAATCAGTATTGCAAAAATGCGATGTCAAGAGTACAAATCATGATGGCAAAACACCTTTGCATCTTGCAGCAGAAAAGGGATTTAGTGATGTCGTTGAAAATTTGATTGATCGTCGAGCAAATGTAAACGCTGCAGATGACAACCAAGAAACGCCTACACACATTGCATGCTCTAAAAATAATAAAGAAATCGTACGTTTGCTTTTGCAAGCTGGTGCTCATCTCGATGCGTTAAATGCAAGAAAAGAAACACCCTTAGACATTGCTTTGAACACGGATTTGGGTGATGTTTTGCAAACTATTTGCATTGAACGTACCCTTGAGCATTTCAAAGTACTGCTTGAACAAACTCATTATGTGAAGAAATGGTCAAACCATACCATGGAAGTAGATCCTTCGTTTGGTGTTGCTAAAAATATTATAGATACAATACTTAAAAAGATTCTAAGAAATTGTTCTGTTGAAAATCTGAAATTGATTTTGGAAAAGAGTGAGATTGATGGAACTATTGTTGATGGCAAATCGCCTTTGCATATCGCTGTAGAAAATGATTTTTATGATTTTGTTGACACTTTGGTTCATCGTGGTGCCAGTGCAAATGCAAGGGACGATAGCAGTAATACACCTTTGCATATTGCATGCTATAGAGGTAATACAAGTATCGCAAAATTGTTGGTGAAAGGAGGAGCTAATTTAGATGTGTTAAATCTTCGTAATGAGTCTCCCATTTCTGTAGCTATCAACAATGGGTCTGAGGAACTTTTACAATATTTCTTATTAATATGTCCTCTTCAAAAATTCAAGGACCTATTGGAATTGTGTGTCAGCAATGACAGTATAAGTTCTGATGATTCTCGCCCGGATGTCAAGAATTCTGAAATTTCCGATAAGTTTCCAGCTTCAGCTGGTATTGCTGCTAAGCAAGGCAAAATGCTGCAAAGTCTCTTACAAACTTGTCCTGTTGAAAATTTCGCGATTTTGGAAGAATACGGTCAATCCTCCTTCCAGTCCGACGATGGAAAAACACCTGTACATATTGCAACACACCTGGGTTGTGTGGATATGGTTAAAAGTTTAATTGATTGTGGTGTTAACATTAATGTTACTGACAACAGAAATCAAACACCTTTGCATATTGCTTGTGCATTAGATGATAGCAAAGCCGTTCAGCTAGTTGAAACCTTTATCCAGAATGGTGCCAACATTAATGCAACAGACAGCAAAAATTAAACACCTTTGCATATTGCTTGTGCATTAGATGATAGCAAAGCTGTTCAGCTAGTTGAAACCTTGATGCGGAGTGATGCCAACATAAATGCAACAGACAATAAAAGCCAGACGCCTTTACATATTGCGTGCTTAAAGAACATTACAAAAACTGCTGAAACATTAATTTCCAAATTATGTAACACATCGGTTGAAGATGAAGAGAAAAGGCTTCCATTTCATATAGTATGCGAAAAAGGAAATTCAGAGCTGGTGAAACTTTTATATAAACCAGGGCATCTCGACCAGACGGATAAATTTGGAAAAACACCAAGGTGTTACGCAGAAAAACACACAAAGATTCATAAACTCTTTAATAGGAGGGAAGAATTTTGTGATCAGTACTAAAAAAAATGTGACTCGTTGATTTTTTTTTCTTAATAGAAATGGTACATATATGAAACTATGTTGAGGTCTCCTTCATCAAATATGAATTAAGGATAGATCTTAGTTGAATTGATTTAAACAATATTTATTCAGAATACTGAATATTTGTGTAAAAGGCATACAATTTCATAGGCGGATCCAGGAATTTGTAAAAGGGGGGTCCAACATTTTGACCTATTATAGGTACTGTTTGCAACATCTACCGCTCCCTATTTTCACCCCACTTTGTGTACATGTAAATGATCTAAAGAAAATGTCTAATTCATGGCTTGAGAATTGAGAAGAAAAGCCCCCCCCCCCCCTTTTTTTGCGTTTAAACTCAGCCGGAGCATTAGTCCGAAAAATCTGACGTTTTCTGGCTTTTTTACGATTTTGATATTTTACATGCCAGGAAAACGTCAGAACCGGCGCCATTACGAAAACTGGGAAATCGCCGCCTCCAACCGGAGGCGGCATTCAGAGCTTGATTTTCGATACTTGTAAACCGAAATAAATGCTGAATTCATATATTATCAATAGTACAAAACCTTTAGTACTCACCAACATCGTTTTTATGTTTCGTTTATGAAATAATGTAATCCGATGAACACATTTTATCTTACTGTCGAGATTTGTTTTCATTTCGTGCATTTTAAAATCGTGCAAGTTCTGAATCGGAATGTGGAGTTGTAATTTTTATTCATCGCTATTGGTGAGTTCTAGTAGCATTGTGCCATTGATAAATTGTGATTTCGGCATCTAATTCGGTTCCCAAGTATAGAAAATCAACTTCGGTTGAAGACGGTGAAATTCCCAGTTTTCGTAATGGCGCCGATTCTGACGTTTTCCTGGCATGTAAAATATCAAAATCGTAAAAAGCCAGAAAAACGTCAGATTTTTCGGACTACCGGAGCATAAAGTTTGTACTATATAGCTGCGCTCGCTACAACGGTCACACCGTCAATATATTACTGTACAGTGGCATGCCAAAAGTAAATTTAATTTTATTTTTTCTCTATATATTTCATTGAAAACAACATTTTGTAAAATCATAGGGAAATGGTCAATTTTTGTCCAATTTAATTATTTATTTCAGTACTTAAACCGGAAAATGTGTAGTAATCTTTCTTTAATATGTAGTAAAATATAGTTCATCACTAAACATCAGTTCTAAAATTCAAGATCAATGTTGACTTTATTCATTGTGAGTATATGACTTAAAAATTCATGTCACACTTAAATTACAATATTTTTAAATTATCAATGCTTATCAGATAAAAACTATTTTTTTTAAACTACAACAATTTCTTAGATTATCAAGAAATTTTTGATAAAATCTGTCAAGAAATGTTGTCATATTAGCGATTTTACAAAATATTGTTTTCAATGAAATATATCATGAAAAAATAAAATTATCTTCACTTTTGGCACACAACTGTATATGTTAGCCAATGTTCATGATACATTGTAACAAACAGCCTTCCACATGTATTTGTAAACATTACATGTGAAACGACCTTTTTCAAAATCGTCGTGTATGACTCAGCCTAAGAATCAAACATTTGCCTAGTAGCTTAGTTCAATATAAACAACTCTTCATAAAAAAGTAAAAGCTTAATACCATAATATTTATGAATTATGGACAGTTTAATCTTCATGCATTACTGGAAGCAGCTTCAGAGTTATTGTAAACAAAACTGTATGTATACATGTACAGCGCTGATGTTTCGGGCGAAATCTCTACAACTTTCTATATCTTTTCTTTCTTTCCTTTTTCTCTTGATTTATATTTCTAATTTTTTTTATGGGGTATTGTATACATTTTTTTTGGTCCTCGAAAAAGGGGGGGTCCGGACCCCCTGGACCCCCCCTCTGGATCCGCCCTTGAATTTCTTTAAGTACCTTTTTTGAAATGAAATTACATCAAACAAACGTTGATAGTTATGAGCTAGTCTATAAAAAGTAATTTTTCAATCCTCTTCAGAATGTTCTTTTTAATTTGTTATTTAATATGTGTTTTGTTTAATTGAAGAGCATATCAAACATACATTGGACTTTTACGAGAAGCGCTGACTTTTACTGTTGACGAATTATTCTCACACAAGGACAGGGTACGGAAGCTCTCTTACGATATAAATATTTAGCTCAACATTTAATTCAACAAAAGAACAGGCTATTTCAAAGCATGGAAAAGTTGTCCTTGAGGAAATTGACAACCATCCTACCCTTCAATCCAGACCTACACATATAAGTGCCCCTAAAACCATTACTATGACCACTAGAAAGGTTTTCTTATCCTTTATCAATTCTGTACTTGATACAGGGTTAAATATCCAAGTAAACAGTCAACTGTAAATGTCAGTGCTTCTCGTAAAAGTCCATTAGGAAATCGTCCATCCGTATTTGTCATATACTAGTATACATGTACATGTAATAAAAAATATGCAAACAATTGTGAACATCTCTTTTTTTTTTCCAAGTGTCGTGGGTAAAACATCACGAATCGACCGTTTGATTATGTACTATAAACGTATTACATTTGGCTGTTTATTCCTTTAATTTTTGCGGTTTTGGCGGAAAGAAACATCACTTAATTCAAGTACAACGCTAAATGTCTTGCGCATGTATTCATAAATTACAACATTTAGAAATGCGCTAAATCAAATCTACGCTAACTTGTTTAAGAATCAATTTCCGAGGAATATCGTACACGCTAAATATAATACATTTACAGTAACAGATTACAATTCAAGTTGTTCAGAATAAAGTGTAAAATTTACAGATTAATGTGTAAATTTTACAGATGAAAGTGTAAATTTTACAAATGAAAGTGTAAAATTAACAGTTTAAAGTGTAAATTTTACAGTTTAAAGTGTAAATTTTACAGATTAAAGGGTAACTTTTACACTTTAAAGTGTAAAAATTACTGATAAGAGTGTAAATTTTACAGATTAAAGTGTACAATTTACAGATTAAAGTGTAAATTTTACAGCTTAAAGTGTACAATTTACAGATTAAAGTGTAAATTTTACAGATTAAGGTATAAAATTTACAGATAAAAGTGTAAAATTCAATTAGATTAAAGTGTAGAAATAGAAGAAAAAAAATAAAGAGTCCAAGTGGCACTAATACGTTTCCGTAGTTTTTATTTAATTCATAAAAATAGTTACTGCATATTCATAACGATAGTATTAAATTTGGCAGATATGTACGAGGGGTGATCAAAAAGTTCGCGAACTATCTCTATATTTACAAAACCACAATTCCGGTCAGAATAAAATTTGGCACACATAGAGTCATACACACGTTGTATAAATAGCATATGTAAAGGAACGTACGTTTTGCCCGGTGTTTGTGACGTAACAATGTGAAAATGACGTCATAAGGTAGATTACTTGTGACAAAAAAAATGGTTGGCTCAGACTTAGAAACAAACGGTTGTAAAGTTAAACGTATATCTTGGAAATTCCTTTGCAGAAGTTTTTAATAATTTTTACACGGTTTATGAAGATAAAAGACTTGCCAGAAGTTTAATTGTCATTAATTGGTTTGATTGTTTAAGGACAGATGATACAAACAAATTTTTTCTTTGAAAAAGATTAAATATTATGTCTCAAGTTTAGAAAAGTCGATGGTTCTTAGAATTTTTTCTCCGAAGAACTGGAATATGAAAAAGACTTGGAAAATATTAGTAATATTTCTATGAAAAAACAAATATAGACAAATCACATTCAGTAAAGGTTTACAGGTGAAAATAAATTTCAGAATATGTTATCTTTGCACTAAAAGTGTAATATAAACTTAAGAAAAATATACCGAGCCAGGTGAATTTTATTAGGAAAAGCTAAATGGTAAAAATCAGCCTATGTGATATTGCAAATTTTTTGTCATTTCGATCTTCCTCTTAAAATTCACCTGGATTGGACGCGCAGGGGCAGACTGGTTAATTGCAGATGCGCATTAAGACCGGAGAGGACTACCGTACTTTGAAAAATCTTCAACATTGAAACCATATATCATTTCTTTTTTGAAATGTTTTTGATTAGTTCGTGAACTTTTTGATCGTATGCCAGCATTTTTGGACATTTTTTCTGTTGTTTGGTGTTATATTGTACTTGTCTGTTTGAAATGTTTGATGATCTTTTAATCTTTGAATATGTTTTAGAATTTGATTCAGGTTGTAATTTATCTTTCAAACAACAATGTAGCAAAAACCACAGCATTGCAATCATTTAGTATCATGCAAAAACACAAGACCTAAGACCTGTGGAGATTTAAACATTGAAATATAGACATCAGTGAGTGCATTTGACTAAATAAGATGACAGGTTATACTGTAATAAGCATTAATTATTTAAACAAATATAAATTACCGGTTATATAGACAATACATTGTATGTTAAAATGTCTTTCTTTGGTTGTTAGCACGGGAATAAATGCTTACGCAGGTTATGTATATTTTTCCGCAACAGCTGCAACATTCATTCCCGTACTAACAACCAAAAAAAAAGCATTCTATTTTTTTTATCTAATTACCGAGCTCTATGATAAACGTGATGACTTTAACTTTTCTATCGTCAACTTCCCTTGCTTATGCAGCAATATGCCGGTATACCTTCATCACCGGAGTTTATGTATCTCAGATGATTCGATTACTTGCAGCCTCGTTCTATGGTCGATACAATGACCTTGTCAGCAAATACAATTTATCATTGAGTCAAATGTTGACTGACGTTTTTGATACTGTACCAATATTGTTAGTCCATTAATTATATACTGAATTAACGACGGAATTTTCCTTATTTTTCATTATACCGTATAAGGTCATTCTTTATACCGTATAAGGTCATCAGGGACGTAGCAACAGGGGGCGGGGGGGCTGTAATGTAGGGAAAAAATGGAAGAGAAAGTAATTTGGGTGTGAAAAAGTTGGTCACTCCCCCCCCCCCCCCCCCCCTCCCCCTGAAATAGGATTTTCGAGTTTGGGCAACTTTTTTTTTTTTGCTTGTCAACTTTTTAGGTCACCTGAGTAAACTCAGGTGACCTATTGCTATCTGTTTTCGTCCGTCGTCGTCCGTCGTTCGTCGTGCGTTAACATTTAAACATTTTCAGCTTCTTCTCTGAAACCGCTGAACCAATTTCAACCAATTTTGGCATACAGTATCTATGTATGAAGGGGAACAAAAATTGTGAATTTCGTGGTCCCTGCCCCCCTGGGGCCTGAGATGCGGGGCAAAAACCACTAAAATTAGTGCAATCTTTAAAAATCTTCTTCTTTACTACCGGACATCAAGCAGTCAAACTGTTGGTATGATTGTAATCAGCATTGAGTCCTCTACCAAAATTGTGAAATTCATGGCCCCAGGGTCAGGGGTTCTGTTGTTAGGGCGGGGCTCTATTGATTATACAGTGAAAATGCATTAAATCTTTGGAAATCTTCTTCTCTGCTTCTGAGTATTTAATAAACTAATTAAGGATATAGGTATGATGAGCAAGAATGTTTCTACATAAATTGTGAATTTTATGGCCCCAGAGTCAGGGGTTCTGGTGTTAGGACGGGGCTCTATTGATTATATAGTGAAAATGCATTAAATCTTTGAAAATCTTCTTCCCTGCTCCTAGGTATTAAATAAACTAAGTAAGTACATAGTTATGATGAGCAAGAGTTTTCCCTACATCTGGGTAATAAGCAGATGAACTATTTACATGGTTATGATGGGCTCTTCTTCCAGAATTGTGAATTTCAAGGCCCCTGGGTCGGGCATACAAAAATGGGGGTTAGGGGTGGGCTCTACTTATATACTGAAAATGAATTGTTTAAAATCTGCTCCTTGGTATTAATCAAACATTTTTGATAAGCAAGTGCCTTTTCAAAAATTGTGCAATGTGTAGACCTAGGGTCAGGGGTTCACGTGTGGTAGGAGCACTCCTGATTATTGCTTAATATTACTGATTAGTTGACATACATATTTGTTCCCCAACTACTTATGGGTATTAAGTAAACAAACTAAACAATTGCTAAGTGTATAGTTATGATTAGCAATGGTGCCTCTTTCAAAATTGTGAATGCCATAACATCTAGCTTAAAACATGAACCAAATTCAATAATTTGAAAGTTGTTGCATACTGCTCAGGTGACCTATAAGGCCCGTGGGCCTCTTTTTTAGGTAAGTAAAAAAAATTTTCTGTGGTTGGTCCCCCCACTTTCAAATACGATGCTACGTGCCTGGTCATTCTTTAAACGAATTCTCTTGGGTTTTCTAGAGTTCTCTGTTTAGTAGGACCGCTTTAAAGTCAAGATCTAGTAAATGACTGTAGACCAATTTTTTGGTGCTAGATACTTTTTATGACGTTATAATCAATTTCAACTTTCTTTGCCCCGTACTTTGCGGCTTTAATAGAATCATGTAGAAAATAGGGTATTTCAATGACATTCAATTTGAAATCATATGAAAAGTAATCCCGATACCTATATCAAATTTGATATTATTTTAAAGAAGAGGCCACAAACATACATAAATTACCGTTTCCCGAGAGACCGTAGGCAATTTGGATACATTTCCTTTGTCGAATATCAAAAAAACTCCCATATTCATGACTTGTTTTCTCAATATTTCATTGAAAATGGCAGTTTAAAACATGGTTTTTCATCTTGCTTACCTACAAATTATGCCCCGAAACACCTTATACCAGATTAAGGTAGGTCCGTACTTTCAAAATTTTCTGTCAAACTATTAATTTTTTAATATAAATACCTTAGATAATTCATAAACTAACTAAAACACCCAAAAAAGACATATCTTTGCAGGTGAATATTCATACAACATGTCTCAGAGTACATACCTCTAAAACTTCAACAGCCAAAATTGATCTTAAAGAAGTGAGATATCATATAACTCATTCTTCAGTACTGAGTTCAGAAGTGTGACCAAAGGGTTATTTTTTAAAAATAATCAATTTCATAATTTATGTATATTAATTAAGTCAGTACCCTTCCTGCTTCTGAAAAAAAATTGAAGGGAAGATAATCTGAAGTCTTGAAGAGGAGATAGGTGTCCAAATGTACAAGCATGTCTGAAATTTTATGTACTAACTTGGTGTCCACAGTGACTGTTTTTTAGAACAATAAGCTATTCTTTTCTGGTGAATCCTTTTTGAAGTATATAAACACTAGTTTGCATGTTTTATTGCATGACTTATTTCTGCCTTATTCCATTACAATTAGAAAATATATCCAAGACTACCAATGGACACCGTTACTTACATAAGCACTAAACAAGTAACATGTTACTAGAATTTAACAAGTTGTTAAAATATGAAAATAATGTAATCAATAAGGTATGATGAAATCATGTTTAATGTTATATTAAATGGAATTTATTTAAAAAGTCACAATTTTTATTTCTAGTTTCAAAAAAGGAGAAATTATGTAAGTAACATGGACACCTAACTCCGAATCAGGCTTTAAAAAGGAACAAAAACACTTGTCTTTAATACTTTTAATATTTCATTTCAAACCTTAATAATAGACAAGCTTTCAAAGAGAATTAATGCAGACAAGTAAATTGTCAGATGAATAACTAAATATCCTAGGTCTTCTATTTTGAGTCTTGGATCTTTGTGTCATTGTTACGAACATAATTCAGTCATTTCTTGTAAATCTGAAAGAAAAAATATAGATAAAATCAAATACAACATTATGTAATCAACACATATGCTGTTTAATTATATTTATTATATATCTTTGATAAAATCAGAAAGAAGGCAATTAAAGTACAAATTATGTCACTACTTCAAGTTTTCGTGTCTCTGTTACGAACATAATTGCGTAAATGATATGGCAATATTAAAACAAACATTCAATAAGTATTCATCCTTTGATAAGAGCAGAACAAAACTAACAAATATAGAATAGAATATAGTACAATATAACTTTATCATTAATAGATTATACAAATAATGCAAAAACACATGTTCGTAACAAAAGACGCGAATCAAAAGTCAAATGTTAAACCGAAAGTTCTCGACTCGGACAGATTTATGCATTTTGTATGGTCATATTAGAGACATATTTCAGTTTCTGATTAATAGCTACATGGTATAAAGATACAATGACTGTATTTATGTGTTAAACATTCACTAAAATTGATACGATATGAAAATACTTACCGAATCTATTATGTTCGTAACTTCTTTTTTTCCACATGGACACAATGAGCATCGCCATGTTTTTTAGCAGACAGCTGCGCAACCTTTCTACTTTCGTTTTTAATTTATAATTACACCACTGCTACGGACTTTTTGAGCCAAACTTATGATTCATTGGCTGTTATTTTGGCAATCATACTGAAAGCTATTATGTTCGTAACGGTCAAGACACCAAACATTTTACAATCAGAGATCATTTTAAAATTACAAAAAGAACTGAGGTACGTTCATGAAGCATATTGTTAAAAATAATTTATCACACATACTCATTAATTTAACACAGAAACTGAACTTGACAAATTATTTAATGTTTGTAGAGAGGTGTTAAAAAGTTCAATGCATGTGGACACCATGCGTTACGAACATAAACCACAAATTTTTAAGTTCAGAAAAAAATAATTAAGATAATTTTAGCATGTTTGACAAAATAAATATATTATTTCATTTATATGCTAAGATAATGTACACAAATATCATGCCAAATGATTTTATTTTTAAATAAAACAACATCTTTATGCCTATTCGAAAATTATGTCACATTTTCTGCATCTGAAATCCCCTAAATGCAATACAACAATGATCAATAATTTTTTTATTCCTCAACTCATATCCATAAAACTATTTATACTATGTCCTTACACAAGTATCAAATCATGTCAATATCAATCTATCTGCTTACACTTTATTTATTGGAAAATAAAGGAGAAAAGAAATACATTTTAAAAATTCACCAGTATTTAGCTATGCACCAAATCACATGTAATTTATGTTAAAACTTATGAAAATCAAAAATATTCATTTGCCAAGAGAATATTTGAAATCTTTACTGGAAAAAATTAACAAATTGATGTTGAATCTGCCCACGTCTTTCAAATACAAATCTCAATATTTCTATAATAATTAAAGGAATTTATTTCTCAAATTTGATAAATCTGTAGGCACCTTTCATTTACTAGATCTTAATTGATCTTAAACATGAGAAAAATTAAATCTGCTTGCATAGAACGACATATACATATGTATTATTTGACGGGGGAATGATATATTTTTGAGATATATTGTACACTCTTACATTTTTTCATTAAGAAAAGGGGGATTATCCACACTTCAGGTGCCTGTGGTTCAACATTCTCAGTTAAGGTTTTTTTTCTGCCCCCCCCCTTTTTTTTTTTAAAAGGGAACTTTGTGGAGCTCAGGGGCGTAGAGCATCGGATGCTCTACGCCCCTGGGCCCCACAAAGTTCCCCACGGGAGGGTATAATGCCCTGATAGTATAATGCCCTGATTGACCTGATTAAGTAAAAACGCTAAAATAAAAACTTTTTAAGTGTGAAACCTATATTTTTTTTGTTGGAAATATTAAATATTATTATTATCTTTAAGATTCAGGGGAAAAAAACGCAATATAAAACCGTTTAGGGGGATTTATTTCACATGAAAATTTGACAGGGGTATAATGTCCTGATTTTGCGGTATAATGACCTGATGACCTGATAATGTAAAAACTTGCAATAAAAGCAATTTTTCATTGATTTTCTATTTCAATCCTATTTTATTTATGTAAGGTATGAAAACTGAAACTTATTCAAGCAAGTTTGGAAAAAAATATCGATTATTTTTTATTCTAGAGCGATTTGAATTTTTACAAGGGTATAATGTCCTGATTTTTGAATGCCCTGATTGTGATTAATGGTGCATTAAAATCATTTCTTTATTGTTGTGGTTAAAGTTATGAATGTTTTATATACAAATCTGGTAATTTAAAGTCCAATTCTGTAGTGGATATATGTGTTTGTGTTTGTTTTGTTGTTGTTTTTATTTTTTGTAGAACTCTTAGCCATGCTTTGAAATGATGCATGTTTCCAGACCCAACGACGTGGACGTAGTTCTACACTGGGTCCATTTGTTTTTTGTTTTATTGTTATTATTACTTTTATCTTTTCTTTTCTTTTTTTTTTTATTTTTCTTTTTACATTTTTGTGCTTGTTTGTTTTGTTAATTTTTTTTTGTAGAACTCTTAGCCATGCTTTCATATGATGCATGTTTCCAGACCCAACGACGTGGACGTAGTTCTACTCTGGGTCCATTTTTTTTTTTTTTTTTTTCATAATTTTTTTTTTATTTCGTTACAATATCTTGGGTTATGCTAACCAAAAGGAACATCTTTTAGAAGTTCCTGTGAGGGGTGCAGAACCAATCATCTGAGTCCCCATCTTTGTCTATGCAATCCAAATGTCTCCAGCTATTGCATTTCTTGTCTCCATCACATCCAACCATTCCCTGAACTAAGTTAGGGAGTCTACATTTACTGCAATCACATGGTATGTCGATGTACGTAATCTTCTTTTTGTTTAGTTTTGCTTTCGTCTCAACTCTTGGAAATGGTGTCATTGTTCCCTTTTCTAAGCAGCAAACCAAATGAGCACGAAGGTATTCGGAGTCGAACTTTATCAATTTTTTTCCAATATAGTATCCGAAGCAGAACTGAACAACGTTTGCAATGGCAAACAGACCACAGTCAACACCGTTGGTCTGTTGCTGGATGGATGGTACTCTAACTGTTACTGTCTTAAAGTCTCCCCCATACAAACTTGCCAGCTGTATCTGTAGTGATGGGGAGACTGACCCATGGAATAGACTGTCAAATAAATAAATTTGTCCGTCAACCTTGGCAGATGAGACCCAGTGGTATTTGCCATTATGGTGTATTTGGGCTGCTGGTGACATGGCATTGTCAAATTTAAATTGGTAGATCCATCTGTTATCTTGTTCGTCCCAAACTGGGGTGTTTTCGACTCCTTGAAGGCCTTGAATGTCTTTGAATTGTGCCTTTAAAATCCGTAGGACTTCATTCATGATGTCTGAGCAGAGTGATTGATTGGAGACGATTTTCTGCTTGTGGTCTTCATTCAAGTTTCCTACCCATGGTTTTGGCTGTGGTTCGGAAACTCCAATGACTTTTCGTTTCTTTGCCGGCAGATGTTTCTGATCCTCTGACCCAACTGGGCTGAGAGGCATAAATCTCAACTTCTTTTTGTTTTTTGGTGTCTTCTTTCTGTCTGGTGTCGGTAATACAGAATCGAAATCTAATTTCTTCTTGGAGTTCGGTGTCTCTATTTTCCCTACTTTCATCACAGAATCTGGTGCTGGATTAATGATGGGATCGATGTCATTAATCCGAGGTTTCTTTCTCCCTGACTTCTTGTCACTCCTCTTTAAACTTCTCTTTGATAGTGTCCTTAGACTGATTTCACGATTGTCATCGTCTACTGGCAACCCAACAAACATCCTTACTGCAATAATGTGGTAACAGCGTGTCATTGAGGGGCATTGGCAAGTTGTGAAATAACGTCAGAGATAGAGGATTTGACATATTGAATGATCTCATCGGGGTTTATGATTTTATTTGGAATGATGAGTTCATCTTTGTCGAGTTGAGCCTCTCTGTATTTCTTATTCAACCTGTAGTTGCCAATTCCAGCTCGACCCCGTTGGATCTCCACAAAGTAGAAGTTCTGAAGATGGAACAAACTCAGAAGCATTGAGTCCACGGGAAGCTCTTGCCAGCCAGTCATTCTTTTGAGTACCGCATTTATGCTCTCCGATGCATTGTTAGTGATGCCAGAGTAAGGATCGTAGAGTGTAGGGAACTCCTCTATGATCCATCTGCCAGAGTGTGTCAGCAAATCTTTTTTCATGTGCCGATCAAAATACGCTTTTGCTTTCTCGGCCCACTTTGCGGTCAGATCCTGATAAGAATGTTCAAACTGGGAAATTGTCTCGCATTGAGCCATCTTTCTCCAGTCTGCCAAATACACGCTGGTTTCATTAGAATCAGCCCCCAGTTTCCGCAGTTCTTCTTTGAAGTCTCGTTTCAAGTGGTTCCAACAATGTAGTACAGTAATGTTTGGAAAGTACATCTGGACTGCCTTAGTTAGAGCCGGTTCGCGATCTGTTATGAAAGGAATTTTCTTTGTTTTAAGGATTGGATTCTGGAGAGCATCATCTATTTCAGCTAAAGACAATGACTTGTCTGCAAACAATTTGACACCGCCGCCAAGGAGAGGTTCGATTGGTCGGAACTGGGTGGAACTGGACTGGATGGAACTGGACTGGGTGGAACTGTACTGGATGGAATTGGACTGGGTGGAACTTGGATAGACTTCTTGGTTACTGAAATAAAAATAAAGATTATAAGTTGATTTTATATACTAGGTTGTAATTTTAGTCATTATATTATGTTCAATGTTCAGTGTTCTAATATCAATGTTCTAGTATCATCATTATTACGATTATATAATTAAGTTGATTTGGTATATTATGTTGTAATTTTATATATCATCATTCATCAGTGTTTTATTTCAATGATAATGCTACTATTTAAAAAAAATTAAGTACATGTACTTTAGTAACTTACCAGTTAGAAGTCAAATCCGATGGTTCAGGCTTGGTGTCGTCAGTGTGCTCATCATCATCATCGCTGTCAATATCAGTAAGGACGTTGTTGGTTTTGTCAAACCTGCAATAACAATAAAGATATTAGTTACGTGTCTAATGAATTATTCTTTATATACTTCTGTAACACTAAAATATTCCATGTCTAAATTAATTTGAATTTATTTTTCCTTTTAATAACAAATGATTTTTTTAATAAATATAACATGGAATTTATTTCGTGTTTACAGATGACAGGTATGCTTTGAAGTCCGTGTGAAGATTCTCCATTTCAATATGGATTAGCATAGACCGGAGAAAAAATCTATGCAATCCGTACAATTAATAAAGTAATTTCTAAATATACAAAGTATAGTGACCATAAAAGTGATCTGTCTTGGGTTGTACACATAATATGGTCTCCTAGCGTGAGAGTCATCTACCACCCATATTACAACGAGACCATCAATCAGCAAAAATACATTTATAAAAAAGAAATGTATTCAAGTCTGATCACTAAATGCCTTGTCATATAATACGAGACCCGAGGTCAGGCTTTTCCAAAGTAGTTCACCCTCCCTACACATTATATTTACATTTACAAATATATGTATACAAAAACCACATATATATACTCTTCATATACTTTTCTTTTCTTTTTTCTTTCTTCCTTTATCTTTTTTCTCTTTTTTTTTCTTTTCTTTTTTTTCTTTTCTTTTTTTGTTCTCTTCTCTTTTTTTTTTTTTCTTTTCTTTTTTTACTTCTTGCTTTTTTACTTCTTTCTTTTTTTAATATGTTTTTTATCCTTTTTATTTTTTAAATATTTTTTTTTTCTTCATTTTTCTTGTAGATATCTTACCACTAAATGGGAACCTAACAAATAACAATCAAATACATCAATGTGAAGTGATCTGTCTTATGTTGTACACAAAACATTGATGTCCTAGTCTAAACTACCATGTACTTTAACTAGCGATCTGTCTTAGGTTGTACGCTCTATTGTACGATGATAGTTATCCTAACAGGGTCACCCCTAACATTAAGGAATTGTACAAAGTATTATATTTCTTCACACGGATTTCGAGCATTTCAATTAAATATCTTCATACAAACACATTGTCATGATCAACCCACATAGACAACCACAAATTAATTACATATGTTATTTGGGAAATTTACATTATACATTTGGAACTAAATTTCTCATTCGCAATGAATTTATTAATTGCATTTCATACTCAAATTTCATACTGTAGTTATGTCTTTGTATACATTTTTTATGTGTATTGGGGGTATACAGTTTGTGCGAGTAATCTAATTTTGAGAGAATGAAGACCTGACAGACAGGGGTGTGTATATACAGGGTATTGTCCACCAATAAATTGTTAAATAAACAATGGTCGTTAGAGGTCGTTATCGCAGACAATCACGGTCATTGCCCAATTAAAATGTGGTTGTCTATATGAAGAACATGACATTGGTTCATATTTACAAAAGTTCATGAAATCATTATTACCCTTTTTTTCATTTTCGCTTGTTAGTATATGGGCCTATCACGTTAGTCTCCTTTCCTTGTAATACCCGGCTGGGAGTTAGGACATATGTGCAATGGGTGAAAACTTCATATAACATATACAGTTATATTGCAGTTAACCCCGAATGTCCAGCATTAACTCCTCCCAGAAGCCCCCGAAGGAACTCAGACACAGATATGAAAGGAGGTGTATTTACATGTAAAAAATAAATAAAGACATGTACTTAGTTGTCACCGTTAGGTATCCGTACATGTTATACTGTACCTGGGCAATTTCAAACGCTGTTCATTTTTTTTTTACTTAACAATTCATTTACACAGCCATAATACTTATTAACTTTAACGCTATATATTTAAATAATTATATACTGAATTACAACTAACGTGGACCAATTTGTCCCATGAACAGCGTCGAATTGCATTCAAAAATATTATAACCAATTTATACATTTTTTTATTCAACAAACAATAACTTTTATTACCTGAATAAGCGATTCGCGTGAGACGCGATTAAGTTTACAACACGCATAATACCCATGTTTATGAGTACGCGAGTAATTAAAATATAGGCAAAATTTTTCATCTTTTAAAGGATAAAATTTAATTTTGAGTAAATAATTACATTATGAATATTCATATTTGGACGTTGGCAAACACGTGAGAGAATTTATTTTCCAATGAAAATTTAAGAAAACTAATTTAATATGCATGCATCCCGTGCGCAGAAAATTTTAACTTTTTACGTCCAATCGTATCGACGATTCATATTTTTGAGAACTTAATTTTTTCCAGAAATGTAACCAATCGCGGTTTACCGCAATACCGCCCACCCAAGCTAATCAAAATTTGATAATAGAATTTAAGGATGTTTTGGTAATCAAATTACCTGGTTAACTTCAAGAGTTTTATACCGCCGTGTATAAACAAATTAACATTAATTTGTGACTAATAACTTTCGAAACTTCAGAAATTATGATTATTAAAGTTCGGTGTATATAGAAATTTTTCTAAAAATAACATTGATAAATTTGAAATCGTTTAAAGTTACTTTTTTTTTGTAAAAATACCCCCATGAATTCTTTAATTTTATTTGAAAGCAAACAATTATCACGTAAATTGCTCTATCAAGACAATCAGGGCATTCAAAAATCAGGACATTATACCCTTGTAAAAATTCAAACCGCTTTAGAATAACAAATAATCAATATTTTTTTCTAAACTTTAATGAATAATTTCCATTTTTTCATACTATGAATCAATACAATATTATTGAAATAGAAAATCAATGAAAAATTGCTTTTATTGCAAGTTATTACATTATCAGGTAATCAGGTCATTATACCGCAAAATCAGGACATTATACCC
Organism: Saccostrea cuccullata; assembly: GCF_032062105.1. Taxonomy (NCBI): domain Eukaryota; kingdom Metazoa; phylum Mollusca; class Bivalvia; order Ostreida; family Ostreidae; genus Saccostrea; species Saccostrea cuccullata. The sequence goes on along the minus strand of NW_026927658.1, from coordinate 8,945 downwards.
CTGTCAGATTTACATGTGATATAAACCCCCCTAAACGGTTTTTTAATTTCTTTTTTTTTCCCTGAATCATTAAGATAATAATACTATTTAATATTTCCAACAAAAATAATACACCTTTTGGACTTAAAAAGTTTTTATTTTTGCGTTTTTACTCAATCAGGGCATTATACTATCAGGGCATTATACCTTTCCACACTAAGCCCCCCCCCCCCCCCCCCTTACAGCATATTGCTTCTTGGATCCGCCCCCTAGTATTCCACTTCATGTTGCATTAGCAAGAAAAATAGTTACGTTCAAGGTAGTCCGAAATATCTAACGTTTTCAGAGGGTTTTTTTGTTCACGATTTCGATAGGCCTGTTGGATTGATGGGGAGGGGAATGGGAGGGGGGTCGACGCTCGGTAAAGCAAAAACACAATCATGATATATTTCCACTCGCTCTTGAAACGTGATGAACGTGATTACCATAGTCAGTACTAATGACACACGAGACACAGACAATTAAACACACGAACAAACAATGAACTTGAAACGTGTCTCCCGTAGACGCAAAAATCTATCCGGGACGAATAGTAACCAATCAGAAAAGACCTTACATAATCCCCGTGAGATTTCTGCAAGGTGAAGGTCACAAGACTTTTTTTTTGCAAGATCAACCTATATACGTGTTAGTGTTGTTGGCCTCATTTTCGATCAATATAGCCGTTGTCATTTAGTACGGTGGGCGGACTTTGAGAAAAGGGAATGCAGTCGGTCAGGATTTTCTTGCAAAATGGCAGAGGGGCGTGCATATCGTACTCTAGCCGCATGTTTTCTTCCTCCTCACGCGCGGATCAAAAATCTTACAAACTTGTGGTGGTGGGCGGAGGGACTGGGGGATGTAGCACTGCTGCGAGATTTTGTCATCGCCTTGGAAAAGGGAAAGTAGCTGTGATTGAACCATCTGAGGTAATGTTCTTAGACTTTTGAGGGGTGAAAAAGTGTTGTCACACACGCCGCTAAGACGTGTTATTGAAAATGAAAGTAGAGTTCTGGGCCTTTCATGTTTACAGAGATTAATAAGATAAACACGGAGTGTCACTGCGCAGAAACTATACTGGTAGTATAAATAGAATAAAACTTGAAACAAATATACGTTTTATTTATATTCTGTTTAATTTGTTTTTTCTCTAATTCGTTTTTTTATTTCAATCATCAACAATTCAGAGTTCAACAATCTTGGAGAGCATTGAATTTGTAATAACCAGTGCAGATCTGAAAATAAATACAGACGTACCCAAAGAGAATTTAAAAGTTTAAAGGGGACTGACCAGATTATTAAATTTTAATCTTTTGAATACATAATTTTTTCATAATATTTCTATGTAAATGCTACCCTCTGGAAATTTGAATTTTTCCGATCAGTCTACACACAATCTAGGTATATATGGTTTATGTATTGAAATTCACAAGTTAAATTGTACAATGAAAAAAGCAACTTGAATGAATTAAAGATTCAGCATACTTAAAGAATTTTATCAATGTATGGTTATTTACACCCAAAACATGTATCTATAGAGAAAGTTACTATTTAAACATTTGTTAAACTTATTAAAGGTAAACATTAACATGTACTTTATAGCAGCTGGTTATTTTAGTGGGGTGCTAATTTTGGCCTATTTTGGTGTTTTGATGATAGCCTGCTAAAATTTTAATTGCAAAAATAGTCAGTTACATACTCATCTTATTGTCAATCTGCAAAGAGCTTAAACCCTGCATCTGGTAAAACAAATTACACCAAAATTAATGGCAAACCTGTGAGCAGGTAAAACACCAAATTTTACACCTGCCAAGAAAACCCGTTAAATGGTATTTGATGATAAATATACAGGTTTATAAAGAAAAAAAAAACCATGTATATGTCATGTTTTATCCTTACTATAATCTTTATTCCTTTCTTAAAGAAACATTATTACCAGCCCCTATGGACCCTTGTTGGAGGCGGGCTTAAGACATTTGAAGAGACAGTCAGGTCAACATCAGAAGTCCTCCCCAAAGATTGTGATTGGATAAAAGCTAAGGTTGTGAACTTTGACCCTGACAACAATAAAGTCACCACTAGTGATGGACAGGAGGTATATAACATACCAGTGAAGTTAAATTTAATGGCTACTTAATTTTGTCTTCAATATTAAAATAAAACATGAACTTTAAAGTTACAAAATGCACCTGTTAATGGTTTGGGACATGGACATCGGCCTAGATCGATAGCTCAGTAGGTAAAGCACCTCAAGTCCAGACTAGTGATGCAGGGGTCACAGATTCGATTGTGACCAGATAAGTTCAATCATTGCCTTTCCAGCCCCTCTCCCCGAACAAGTGCTTTAGCTTCAAACTGAGTTATCTGTCTACCAGTGACTGAATCTGCCAACCCTTATAATTTGAATAATACTAGTACTATATTTATAATGTAATGAGGCTAATTTTGATCAGAACTTGTTAAAAGAGGGTTTTACATTTCAAAATTTCTTGATTACATCATCTACATTTTACATTTACTACATCATGTATATATTGAATTTCAGATCAAGTATGAGTTTATGGTTGTTACTATGGGAATGCAGTTGAACTTTAACCTGGTAAGTACATATAGACGCTGACCTCAATTATGAGTCCGTCTTACTTAGTGTTGAGGCTTATGATGAGCAAGAGTGCCAATTATGAGTCCGTCTTCAGGCGCGGATCCAGGATTTGGAGTTAGGGGGGGCGCCAAAATAGGCAAGGGGTCTGGGGGCCGCCTTGAGGCCCCCAGTGGGTCCAGGGCAAAGCCCTGGTGGGGGCCCAGGGGGCGAAGCCCCCGGAAGCTCCTGGATTCTAGAGATTTTGAAGGGTTAAAATGAGGTCTACCAAAGCCCTGGTGGGGGCCCAGGGGGCGAAGCCCCCGGAAGCTCCTGGATTCTAGAGATTTTGAAGGGTGAAAATGAGGTCTACCAAGTAGACATATTTGATTTACGCTAACTTTGACAATTTTAGGGGGGCGCGCGCCGGGTGCGCCCCCCCTTAAATCCGCCACTGGTCTTAATACCATGGATTTTGATATCATGGATATGGTGTAATATGAATTTATCAGTCGGAAAAGACATGATGGATGGAAACAGGACAAAATTTTCCGTTGTTAGACCAAAATACACTAATTCATGAATAAATACTGTCTAAAATATCATTCATAAATACGATTATTATTTGTGGACATTTGTAGCACTTGCATGTATTTTTGGTTACACCAACCACTCAATACCCAGTTATTGTATTAAATCTTGAATACATTAATTTTAAATGTACATGTACACTATATGTATTGTTTCTTTAAAAGATTCCTGGAGCACTAGAGGCTTTGAAGAATGACCCCCAAGTCGTGTCTAACTACGCCCCCTGGACCGTACAGAAAACATTCAAAGCCATCAAAAACACAAAGAGCGGGAATGCTATATTTACTTTCCCCAACACCCCCATCAAATGTGCTGGGGCCCCCCAGAAAATCATGTACCTGGCCGAGGAACAATTCAATAAGGTTTGTTGAATTTCTTTTTAGCATTTTCCCTTTTCATTTTTATGTGTATATCTATGGAGATATAATTTTTATGCTCCCCTTCGAAGAAGGAAGGGCATTTTGCTTTGCTGCTCTCTATCGGTCAGTCTGTCGACCACGTTGTGGTTCATTTTCTTCACAGAGGAATGCACCTACTGAAATAAAATTTGGCATACAGATTTATTTTAAGAATATCAAGGTCATATTTTGTTCAGGTAACGATCAAGCAATTTTTAACAGAGTTATGCCTCTTGGACTTTCCATTATCCAATTATTTGCAGTTTCAGTTCATTTTCTTTGCAGACTTAAGTATTATATACCTAAACCAAATTTGATTTTGAGATTTTTGATAAGAATATCTAGGTCAAGTTCTGTTTGGGTTAAGATCAAGCAATTTTTTTTAGAGTTATGCCCCTGGACTTAGAATTTTCAATTATTTGAAGTTTCTGTTCATTTTTAGCTCTACTGGTCAGAGACCAGAAGAGCTTATGTGATAGTAATGCGTCCGGCGTCCGTCCGTCTGTCCAGCTGTCTGTCTGTCTGTCCGTCTGTCTTTAAACAATTTTTGAAAATGCTACTCCTCCTACAGTTTTGGTCTGATTTCAATATAACTTGGCACACAAGTAGACTACACTAAGATACATAATTCTGTGTATCGGTTTTTGATTTTGATGAACGGTGTTGCCGTGGTTACTAAAAATAGAAATTTCTGTGAAATTCTTTCAAAATGCTACTCCTCCTACAGTTTTGGTCTGATTTCAGTATAACTTGGCACACAAGTAGACTACACTAAGATACATAATTCTGTTTATCGGTTTTCAATTTCGATGAACGGTATTGCCGTGGTTACTAAAAATAGAAATTTTTGTGAAATTCTTTCAAAATGCTACTCCTCCTACAGTTTTGGTCTGATTTCAGTATAACTTGGCACACAAGTAGACTACGCTAAGATACATAATTTTATGTATCGGTTTTTGATTTCGATGATCGGTGTTGCCTTGGTTACTAAAAATAGAAATATCTGTAAAATTGTTTCAAAATGCTACTCCTCCTACAGTTTTGGTCTTATTTCGATATAACTTGGCACACAAGTAGACTACACTAAGATACATAATTCTGTATATCGAATTTTAATTTTGATGAACGGTGTTGCCATGGTTACTAAAAATAGAAATGTCTGTAAAATTGTTTCAAAATGCTACTCCTCCTACAGTTTTGGTCTGATTTCAGTATAACTTGGCACACAAGTAGACTACACTAAGAACCTAATGAGACTTTATCAACGATCATTTTTCTATTTAGTTTCAAATCCCAGCTGCTTAAGTACTTTTCTCTTCCTTTGCTATAAGTTCAAACCAGTAGAGCTTCAGTCTCGACAGAGACTTCTGGTTTTGGCATGTATGTCCAGAGTGAGAGGCATATAAGTGATTCAGAAACATCTCTTGACAATGTTTTATTTGTTTGTTTTATACAGAATGGAGTGAGAGATAAGGTGACAGTCCTGTACAATACTGCCCTGGGGGTCATCTTTGGGGTCAAGAAGTACGCTGCCAGTCTGCTGAAGGTGGTGGAGAAGAGGTAGGCATAAATCTCATCCCAGAATCAGATTTTATCCCCACCCCCCTTCCCATTGATTCATCAGGAAAGATTTGTTCAAATTAAAAAAACATGGATATTGGCCTGGATAGCTCAGTAAAAAAGCATGTGATATTATACACCTTTTTACTGGCTATTAGGACAATAGCAAGTTTTAGGGTTTTAAACTAACTTGTAATCCTTGATCACCATGTGGGCTACTAAACCTTGCCATTCTGGGGCCCACATCAAAATTTATTCGCCCACAAATTATTATACCTTCTATTGAATAAGAATACAACCCCATTTTTTGTTATTTTTTTTTAATCATATGCTTCGTGTTTCTTTCCTATCTGTAGAAACATTATGCACGACTTATCTAAATTTGAAGTTAAAGAGATTGACATGGTTATTAAACATCATATATATTCAAGCACATGGCAGGTTTCTTTCACAAATAACAACGATTCTTTTTGTTTTGTTGGGTTCATTGACCCGTTGATGCCACATTGTGTCCGTCACAATCACTCAGACGCTTTATGTATAAGTACTTCTCACTGGTAAATATAAAGCACTTTACTGATTACGAAATTTTTGGATTACGAAATTTTTCAAGAGAAAAATACGGAACATTTGGACAAAATTGAAAAACAGATATTTATTATCGTAAATTTTCTAATCGCCATGTGGGCAACTTGAACGTAATTTTAAGTCACCCACATGGAATATTAGTCACAAATTGCGAGTGGGCGACTGTTAATTTCAAACCCTGAGTTTACCGTCCCCCAAGACAGCAAACTATTTCCAGAGACCAGAAGTTTTCCAGGATGAAAAGTGAGGGAAGCAGAATGCTGCCAGTGAATAATTTGATGACCATTTCACCAAGGGAAGATAGCACAAAAACTATTTCAAAGTAGGGACTGTTTGGAAAAAAAGCATCTTTATTTGGACCCGTCATATTTTTATATAGAAAAATTTACAGAGGTATAATAAATTATACTAATGCAGAGGACTTTAGCTCCCTTCCTGGGTTAGACGTTAATGTTCAATCATTGTGATTCTGTTCAGTCCTTTTTATACGCCCGTCTTAAGACGGGACGTATTATGTTATAGGCTTCGTGTCCGTCCGTCTGTCCGTCCGTCCGTCTGTCCGTCTGTCTGTTAGCTTTTTCGTTTCCGGCTCATAACTTTAATACTACTAGGCCTAGGAATATCAAACTTTGTCATCTGATGCATCTTGGGTAGAAGGTGTGTCACGCATAAAAAGTAGGTCGCTCTGACCTTTAATTAAGAAGTTATAGCCAAATATGGAAAAATCCTTTCCGGCCCATAACAAGAAAACCATAAGATTTACAATCATCAAACTTGGCCAGTTTATGCGTCTTAGGTAGAAGGTGTGTCGCGACCTATTTCAAGGTCACTGTGACCTTTAATTTAAGTGAAATTAAAAAAAAAATATATGTCTTTTTACTATTTATTTACACATCCCAAATAATGTAAGAGTATTGCTCTGTCCTTATTAAAAAAGTGTTAAATCAAGAAAATACTTATTTTATTAAAGCATATACTTGACAGCATTTATCTATAACAAATATAATGTATGTTAGAGAAATCCTACCTCTCCCTTGAGTGTAATTATCAAGCACTGGTCAAGAAGAATTTTGATAACAGAAAATTGCATGTCAAATTAGAGAGAAATTAATGGGTTTTGAGTGCGAGGAGCTAACTGCCAGAGCATTGGTGTTATCTGTCCCTTGAGTATTGGGCAAATGGGTAAGCCTGTTTGATTAAAAATAGGCTATAGCTCTTGTTGACTAGCTTAATTTGATGAATAGTAATTAAAACTAATTTGATATTGCATTGTAGACTAATCTGATATTATGTAATATTATTTATTTAAAAACTAATTTTATGGGGTGGGGTGGAATCAGCATGTCAATATGAATTACATATTAAAACCTGCTGGAAATTAAATCTCAACAAAAAAAAAAATCTTTGAGTATTTTATATGTTTTTAAACAAAATTTATAGTAGATAGTGCAGACCCATTCATCTCTTGGTAGTAATGAGTAGACAAGCATCCGGTTAAAGATTAATTAATGAGTTCAATGTAGGAAGGCTAGCTGTCTCTTATCTGTACCCTTTGGGGATTAGACAGAAGAACTGCTGGTCAGTTTATAACATGTCATTTGATGGCCAGCCTTTTTTTCAAAATTAATTTGGTATAGATTAAGTTGTTAAGACTAATTTGATGATGGGCATTTGACAAGGTCTAACACAACCAGCACAGAAATCTATCAGTTATGTAATATTTATTATAATTGATGCCTACATCACAGGGGATGGATAAATATTTTAAGGAATGGAAAAATCATCGAAATCTTAGAATCACGGGCAAGTTTGATGTGATTTTCTTGCACCTAAACTGTTCAAGAAAATTGTAATTTTTTTGACGGGCGTATCATGCTGTGGCGCGGCACTTTATTCTGGCTCTCAGGCAGGTTCTATAGCTGAAAGCCAGATAGCTCAGTGGGACCCGTTTCAAATCCTGGTCTTATTCAGTTCATAATTTTCACCTTTGTAGGTTACATGGCCAAATTGCTCAGTTGGTAGAACATCTGACTGGTCAATGGAGCATTATTAAGGGGGCCTGGGTTTGAATCCTGGTCTGGCCCGTCAAATTTTTTCTCCATTGCCTGTTACATACAAAATTTAAAAGAAATGTTCTTAAAGAGCATCTTTTCTTCTCTTGAAAACGTGCCTCTTGGAAAACTTGATTGAAGCAGAATTGAAAACTGCTTTCATTTTCTCTCTCACTTTCAGAAACATTAAAGTAAACTACAGAAGGAACCTTATTGAGGTCAAGTCTGACAAAAAGGAGGCCGTGTTTGAACATCTGGACACTGGGGAGAAAGAGACCTTCACAGTAAGAATGAGTGTTTCTTACTCAAAAATATTTTTTTACAATAGTTAGTGACATTTTTGACTTCTATCCCTAATGTGTGTGTGTTAAAAGAACTTGCTGGCAGTTTCTCTGAAGCGGAGTCAAATGAATTTTAAAAACTTTATATAAAAAATTGTGAAGCTTTAAGAGAATTTAATATCATAAATTCATAAGTTGAAAATACGTATAAGGATTGTTGTCACATTATTGATAAGCTCAAGAGCAGAATACATGATTCTCTTGACCCCCCTTTTCTCTACAAGTACCTATACCACTTTTACGTGGCGTAGACTTATACAGGACATCCCTTTTACTTTCTTCTTCTAGCCTATATAATATGTGTCTTTTTAATTCTCTGTGTACAGTACAGTATGTTACACCTGACCCCTCCTATGAGCGCCCCTGATGAACTCCGCCAGTGTAAGAAGTTGGTGAACGAGGCGGGCTACCTCGAGGTGAACAATCAGACCCTACAGAGCACCAGGTACCCGAACATCTTCAGTATCGGGGACTGCAGCAGTGCTCCCACATCTAAAACAGCCGCTGCTGTGGGTAAGTATGGGCAGTCTTGCCTCATTATCTGAAACTCCTCTGGATAAAAAAAACTGCAGTGTATAAGAATTCCCTAGGTGTATATTGAGGTTAAAATTCATACTTGTCAAGTTGGACACCATTGGTTCCATAGTAATATTGGACAACATTTTAAACTATTTAATTTACTGAAACGAACTTAAAATTCACATTGATTTAGGCAAGATTTTGAAATACACATCTTGTAGATTAAACAAATTGTTGAAGTAAACTTGTATGTACTTTATGCGCATGGATCTGTCTTTTCAGCTTCCCAAGGTGGAGTTGT
>NW_026927657.1:0-31967 GCF_032062105.1 Saccostrea cuccullata | reverse complement strand
CCACAAAAAATATATATGTAAAGTATGGAAGCCCTAGCCCTAACCGTTCAGAAGTTATGACCCAGGTTAAAAAATTTTAAAAGCAGGTCAAACTCCAAGGTCAAGGTCAAAGGTTTTGCTATGAAAATAAAAGGTCTTGTCACAAGGATTGAATATTTAAAATATGAAAGCACTAGCCCTTACCCTTTAAAAGTAATGGTTAAGGTTTGCTTTTTAAAAGTAGGCCAAACTCTAAGGTCAAGGTCAAAGGGTCAAAGTTCTTGGTATCCAAAAAAAGGGTCTTTCCACAAGGATTACATAAGTGAAGTATGAGAGGCACTAGCTCTTACCGTTCAAAAGTTATGATAAAAGTTAAAGTTTTTGCACAAGTACAAAAATCTCCAAGGTCACGGTCAAAAGGACAGAGTAATTAGTATCCCATGAAAGGTCTTGCCACATAGAATACATCTGTATAGTATGGAAGCCCTAGCTTTAACCGTTCAGAAATTATGGCAAGGTTAAACATTTTTAAAGAGTTTCAAACTCCAAGGTCAAGGTCACAGGGTCAAAGGTCTTGCTATGAACTAAAAGGTCTTGTCACAAGGATTACATATATAAAGGATTAAAGCACTAGCCCTAACCCTTTAAAAGTTATGGTCAAGGTTTGCTTTTTAAAAGTAGGTCAAACTCCAAGGTCAAAGGGTCAAAGTTCTTGGTATCCAATGAAGGGTCTTTTCTTAAAAATTACATATGTGAAGTATGAAAGCCCTATCACTTACCGTTCAAAAGTTATGGCCAAGGTTAAAGTTTTTTCACAAGTGCAGAAATTTCCAAGGTCAAGGTCAAAAGGTCAAGGTTGTTGGTATCCAATGAAAGCTCTTTTAACAAAAAATACATATGTGAAGTATAAATGCCCTGGTATCTACTGTTCAAAAGATATGACCAAAGTAAAAGTTTGGAATTTTTGTGTAAAAGTGGGTCAAACTCCAAGGTCAAGGTCAATAGGTCAAATTTGGAAGTATCCAAAGAAAGGTCTTGTCACAAGGAATACACTTGTGAAATATGAAAGTCATAGCTCCACTAAATCAAAAGTTATGGACAAGGTTAAAGTTTTTGCGGACAAACAGACAAACAGACAGACGGACGTTTACGTTTACTTCGTTCACGGGGGCATAGAAAAATATGTTACGTCATTTAAAACCTGAATATATAATGCCATATTTCTATAAGAACACGAAGTTATATTTTCAAAACGTTCAAAACGAAGTTTCAGTGGTATATAGTTTTTGTCGTGTACATCCATCTGTCTGTCTGTCTAGCTGTCTGTCTGTCTCTCTGTTTGTCTGTTTGTCCGCAAAAACTTAAACCTTGCCCATAACTTTTGATTTAGTGGAGCTATGGCATTCATATTTCACAGGTGTATTTCTTGTGACAAGACCTTTTTTTGGGTATCACCAAATTTGACCTTTTGACCTTGACTTTGGAGATTGACCCACTTTTACACAAAAAATTTGAACTTTAACTTTGGCCATATCTATTGAACAGTAGATAACAGGACATTTAAACTTGACATATTCTTTGTATAAAGACCTTTCATTGGATACCAACAACTTTTTACCTTTTGACCTTGACCTTTGACATTTCTGTACCTTGGTAATAAAAATACTCTTGAGCTCGTACTTGAAAGTTCACCAAACTCGAGGTTTTTTTTGTTTTGTTTTTTGTTTGTTTGTTTTGTTTGTTTTTTAATTTAATTATGTATAATTCTCATAAGCAAGTCCTATACAAAACTCGGTTATAACGAAGTCACTGGGACTTATGAAATTACTTTGCTATATTCGTAATTCGTTAAAACCGTATAAGAAATTCATTAAAGGTATGGTTTCAATAAGGCTAATTTTTGGCCCATGATGAATTTCAAATTAATTCCTTTAGTTATGTCTGATAATGTTTCCTCTGTCATATTTTATAATTTATTTGCAAAACCAACTTATACTAGTCACGTGACCAAGGGATATCTAAAGGGTCCCTCTAAAAGCATCTAAGAGGGTTATGAAGATTTATTACTTGTAGAAGACTATTCATTGTGAAAAACTAAAGAAAGGTTAACCATATATCATCAGGGAACATGGAACAGGGCTGAAGTAACACAAAAAGTTAACTAATTTAATATTTTTTGGAAAAAAGAAGTTCTGTAATTGTAGCCATAGAAATTCAATGGAAATTGTGTACGCTTTCTTATTAGACATCTTTGCTTCCTAAAATAACATAAAAAAGGTATGAAAAACAATCAGTTATAAATAAAGAAAAGCTTTCAATATTAAGATATATCATATAATGAGACAAATCATTTAAAATATAACTGTGCTTGCGACCCATACATATTCTTACAAGTATAAAGTAGAAAAAAGACCTCTACGCATTATAAGTAAGTACATCGATTTAATAGTATTTCGTTTAGATTGACACAAAGGAAGTGTAAAAATCTCTTATCAATAAATGGTATTCAATACTAAAAATATTTTTTTGCGATAAAAAAAAATGATTCTGTAAGTGTACACTGAACACAGGCATTAAACATAATTCATATGTACTTATTTTATTTTATTTATAGATATTGGATGCAAATTCTGAGATGTGTCTTTTATCAAAATTCATTTTATATACATTCATTTGAATTCTAAAGATATATACTTTGATTCCATGTCTGTACCCATTTTCTTGTGAAACGTATCTTAATTTTTTTTCAAAATGTTTTTGTAATCGCATGTACATGTGCCCCTTTGAACTTGCACAAATCACCTTGGACCAAGGTGTAAAGTATTAATTCTTATGTTCTTCCGTAAAAAAGATATGAAAAGGACATGTTTGCACAGACAGATGGACGAGGTGATTCCTTTACATACCCCCAAACTTTGTTTGTGGCGGGTATAATGATAAGACCACTTGTTATATGGGCAATAGATTTAGGACAGATCAAGGCACAAACTGCATCATCAACATCTTGTAAAATTCAAATTCACATTAAGTTAAGTTAATAGTTAAGTTGACAGGAGCTGGTTACTAAACAGAAAAAAAATGTATATTTAATCTGTGAAACGGCAACATACCCAAATCAAGAAACTTTGATCTTGATTTACATCAAATAATTAATATTGTTTACTGTGAAACAATAAGATTGACCTTGGTCTTTATATATTGAAATTATCGTCTCTAGTGTCAAAGTTTTTGGTTTTCCTCACAAACACTCGGACACACAGGCATGTTATAATATAATCAATTATTTTTCTTTCATGTTTGATATCATCGATGATTTTAATACAGGTATAAAAGGACAAGCCAGTACTAAACAGTAAAACCCCACTCTGTTTCACTCTCATGAATCATCTCACAATAACATGGCATACCTAAACGAAGAGTGTACTAAAATTTCAAGAATCAGCAATGAGTATTCGCTGAGAAAACCGTGATGGAAATTGGTACATACAGACACACAGATAAACAGAAAGTTGACGTTGTATTCATACAAAAATAATTGTCACTTTTTGACCTGCAAAAAAGCCCCAATCATCTACTATGAGTAGTTGCCGAAAATATGCGAAGAAAATTTGTTACAGACAGACACACAGACAGCTAGACAGAAACACAAGGGTAAAAAAGTATACCGCAGAGCTAGGATCGAATTCCTAGTAATCTGTTTGATTGACTGGACAATGTTATAAATGTGTATGATTCACTTTAAGTGTTTAAATAAAATTGACCACAACTCAACAGATTGCAAGATTTGCAATGTCATCAGTATTTAAGTGTGTGTTGCATTGCGAACCACAACCATATTTCAGTATAATCTTTCTGTACATACAAGCAATTAATTATCAAATTATGGTTTAGGTTCAGAATGCAACACGTGGTGTACTAGAAAGTTAAAAATCATAGCCCTCCAACATTTTCCCATATACTCAATGTTAAAGCGGTTGAGGGTACTATACTTTGATCATTTATTCCAATATTATCCTAACTTTTTTCTCCCAAGATAAATACATAGCACAAAATTAGACATGTTAAAAATAATGAAAGTAAGTTTAAAATTGTTGGCAATCTAATTTCATTTTTCACAAAAAACATGGGCCAAAAAAAAAACCAGCCTTGTGGAAACCTCTCCTTTATATAGCTGGGTATCCAAGATAACTTCGCTATATCCCTGAATTCACAATCCGTGTTCCTACTAAACGAGTTTTACTTCGTCTGTATCTTTTATTATATTTATATCCAATATCGTGAAATTAACAGTCATCATTAATATGACCCTCAGTGGGTAATGTCTCAAATCAATAAATGTATAAATAATTTTTCTCCCTTATTACAGCATATCCAAAATCACGAAATTAATTAACAGTCATCATAAACCCGATCCGCAGTGCATGGGTAATGTCTAAAATTGATACATTGTAAATGTCTATAGATATGTTTTCTCCATACAAAATTATATCAAAAAAACATCGTAACATTAATTTATAAATCCACCCCGCAATCACAGGCGCTTGACGTTTTTAACCTTTCTTTTCATGAATAACAAGATGTGTTTGTGAAACACTGATGCCCCCGTATGGCAACAAAGCAAAGTTTAAACTTTTCTTAAATGCAAATTTAATTAATTGGTACCAAAAGTAGGGTATTCTCACTTGAAAAACAATTGTTAAATTTTAAAGTAGGCCAATGTTAAAGTTTGTTCAATAAGTACAAAGATGTCCAAGGTCAAGGTCAAAAAGTCAAGGTAATTGGTATCCAGTGAAAGGTCTTGCCACATAGAATACTTATGTAGAGTATGGAAGCCCTAGCCCTAACCGTTCAGAAGTTATGGCCAAGGTTAATTTTTTAAAAAGTAGGTCAAACTCCAAGGTCAAGGTCAAAGGGTCAAAGTTCTTGTTATCAAATGAAAGGTCTTGTCATAAGGATTAAATATGTAAAGTATGAAAGCTCTATATCTTTTTAAAAAATATGGTCAAGGTTTGCTTTTTTAAAGTAGGTCAAACTCAAAGGTCAAGGTCAAAAGGTCAAAGTTCTTGGTATCCAATGAAGGGTCTTCTCACAAGGATTACATATATGAAGTATGAAAGCACTATCCCTTACCGTTCAAAAGTTATGGCCAAGGTTAAAGTTTTTTCACAAGTACAGAAATCTCCAAGGTCAAGGTCAAAGGGTCAAAGTTTTGGTATCCGATGAAGGGTCTTTCAACAAAGAATACATATGTGAAGTATAAATGTCCTGGTATCTACTGTTCAAAAGATATGGCCAAAGTAAAAGTTTAAAAAAATTTCATGTAAAAGTGGGTCAAACTCCAAGGTCAAGGTCAAAAGGTCAAATTTGGTGGTATCCAAAGACAGATCTTGTCACAAGGAATGCACATTTGAAATATGAAAGTCATGGCTCCACTAAATCAAAAGTTATTGGCAAGGTTAGAGTTTTTGCGGACAAACAGACAGACAGATAGACAGCTAGACAGAGAGACAGACAGACAGACGGACGGACACGACAAAAACTATATATCCCCGAAACTTCGTTTACGGGGGCATAAAAATGTCCCCTATGCCGTAATAATTATGGTATAATAGCCCTAGGGGATATTCTCAGATATTCTCATTCATGAAAAGAATAATTAACGAGGCTGGGGTGTGGCAGTCATTTTCAGACTATTTTTATCTCCTTTAAAAGGAGAGCTCCATATGAAGATATAGAAAATGATCAAATTCTAAAACTAAAATGTATGAATTTTCTCTTTGTGAAATGACAGTAGACAGCTTAAGTTACCGTATCTAAAAAAATAAGTTAAATCTGGTGGTTAATTTGTGATTAATTTGTTGACCCCCCAGCCTCCTTAAAGGTTAAAAACGTCAAACGCCTGTGTCCGCAGTGCACAATGTCTATATTGACGTGTTCTTATTTCAATAGAACCAGTCAAGTTACTTAAGATATGTTTGTATAAAATAACAATTACTAAGGTGAGATATCAGCTAGAGTATACTTTTCTTCACTATTTTCTTTTGGTACCGATATAAGTAAGTAAGTAAATGGTTCATTATAGTGACATGCGTTATGTACAACTACAACAACTGTCAGCAAATATACATATAATAGGAATTTAAACACCCGGCCCATCGGGCCTATATGTCACTTTTAACAATATAACATTCATTAAGGGTACAAAGATATTACGCATTGCGTTTATTATAAATAATAATAGACTGTTTGTAAGTATATGCTGAATATATGAATTTTCCGATCTGTCTTGGGAAATTTACTAAAAGAAATTTGGATTTGTCTAAATCTGACATTTTGATATCAAATGAAGTTGGGTTAAATCCAATACTGGTAAAAAAGATTGCTCTAAGATTTGAATATGATGTACAATGAAGCAAAAAGTGGCATTCAACTTCTGCACTATTTGAAGAACATAGAGTACAGAGTCTGTCTGATAAAGCCTCCCCCTTATACAGTCCTGTTTCTATTCTTATACGTGACACACCGCATCTAAATAGAGCAAGTATAGAACGATGACACTTTGGGATATCCATTGTTACATATTTCTCGGTTTGAAAATCAGATTTTACGGTGTAAAGACGAATAATGACCCCCATCGAATAATGACCGGGGGTCATTTTTCGACAGCGAAAAATGACCCCCGGTCATTATTCGACGTAGAAAAATGACCCTTTTGCCCGTAGAAAAAGCTTCATCACCCTAAAAGTTTGCAGAACCCACGTGAAGAAAAATGACCCCCGTAGAAAAATGACCCCCTGTAGATTAATGCTAAAAATTTTAGGGGGTAAAAAAAAAATTTAATAAAGAAGCATATTGGCCAAAATGCTCACCTGAGCTTATTGGGAATAAACTGATGATATGTTGATCTCATAACATTATACAATTATAGCTATATTTTAAGGTCAATGCAATGATTCAGAATCTAAAGGAGTAAAAGATTTATCAAGCCTTAAGGGTTAGGTAAACATTGTTTTTTGATGGTGGAAATCATCGAACTGACAGAAAAAAATCAGCAGTATTATATATATTATTATATCCTCCGCTTGAAAAGCGGGAGGGTATATAGTGATCGGGATGTCCGTCCGTCCGTCTGTTACGCTTTGAGGTATCCATCTCTTATCCGCAAATCCTCATATATAAAAAGATGTGTTTGTGAAACAGCTATGCCCCTGTATGGCAACATAGTGAAGATTAATCTTTTCTTAAATGCAATTTAAATATATTGATACCCAAAGTAGGGTCTTCTCAGAAGAAATACAACTGCAAAATAGGAAAGCCCTAGCACCACTTGTTCAAAAGTAATGGCTAAGGATAAGTTTTTGAAAGGTAGGTCAAACTCAAAGGTCAAAGTTGATGGTTTCTTAAGAAAATGTTTAATGTAACAAGGATTACATATGTGAAGTATGAATACCCTACCCCTTTCCGTTCAAAAGTTATGACCAAGGTAAAAAAATCATAAGTACGGAAATCTCCAAGGTCAAGGTCAAAAGGTCAAAGTTTTTAGTATCCAATAAAAGGTAATGCCAAAAAAACTACATATCTGAAGTATGAGAGTACTAGTATCTACCGTTTGAAAGTTATGGCCAAAGTAAAAATTTGGCATTTTTGTGTAAAATGGGACAAACTCCAAGGTAAAGGTCAAAAGGTCAAATTTGGTAGTACCCAAAGTAAGGTCTTGTCACAAGGAATACACATATTAAATATGAAAGTCATAGCTCCAATAAATGAAAAATTATGGTCAAGGTTAAGGTTTTGCGGACAAACAAACCACCAGATAGACAGATTGACATACAGACGGACACGATAAAACTATATACCCCCGAATCTTCGATTACGGGGACATAAAAAGAAATGGTCTTCAATTAACTTTTCATATTATGATACATTATAAAGAAGACGTTACAACAATAAAAATGTTTGTTCTGATTTTCATATTAAATTCTCTGAAAAATATACTCAGAACTGAGTAAAAGGGTGGAGTAAATCAAGAATTAAGGTAGAACCTATGTCGGAAAAGTCTTTGTCACAAGATTTTCAAACTTTTCAAAATGATAAATTAGTACTTGCTTATCAATCAGTTAAAATATCATGATATGTTTCCTTGTTTTTTAATCTAGAACAAGCTGTGAAACTTGGTATGGTATTTACATACTGCGACTTCACATTTCAAATATTTTTAGGGGTACTTGTCATAAAGGGAGTATGAAAAATCACAAAAATACTTCTTCAAACATCGTCGTTTATAAACTTTGTTAACTGAATATTTTATCAAGAATAATTTCTTTTTTATTCAATTAGCATAAAAGATAAGTCCACTATTAAAAAAAAAATAGTCAAATGAACTCTATTACTTTTAGTAAATTATGCACCCTACATTTGTAAATATTTTTTAGAAGTCTTTGTCACAATATTTTCAATCTTTAATATGATGAAGAACAAAGCCAAATGATTACAAAAAGTGATTAAAATATATACCTTTTCCCCTCTAACTAATGCTTTAATCATGGCGAAGTAAATTATGATATGATAGTACTTGTGTGAAGGCTTAACTTCATTTCAATATTTTATCTAGAGCCTCTTTCAGAATTATTGAAAGGTATAGAGTTTTATTTATATTTTTGCTTTTCATTTATTATTATTTTTTTTGTTTTGATTTAACGTAATGTTCTTTTTTTGGGGGGGGGGGGATAAAAATTTCCTCCTCTTTCATTGTCAAATAGGATTTGCCAAACTTAAACAAGCTAAAAGTTGAAATGACGGAAAATTTTATTTTTCCTATAAAAGAGTATTTAAACCTGATTTTTGCATGGTTTGATTTCTCAAAACAAGTGGAATATCATTCTTTAAGCAACCATTAATAGGAGGAATATTAAAAAAAAAATTATTTACTTGACAATTAAAGAATCTCTTTTCAAACACAATTTTAGTATTGAAAGACTACGTGAATCTCTTAATTATTTCATACGACTTTTTGTATTTTTCTGGTTACAGAAAATGCATAAAATTAGTTTCTCTGTAAAAAAGATATCATAGAGCGTATAATTTGTATCACTTTAAAGGGGGTCATTTTTCAATGGGGGTCATTATTTTAAAGGACTAACATATAAAATAATGACCCCCTAGGACTTTTTTTCTACAAAAAATGTTTTCTACGGGTGGGGGTCAATTTTTGTCGTTGAAAAATGACCCCCCGGTCATTATTCGATGGGGGTCATTATTCGTCTTTACAACGGCTCGGTAAGTTCTAAGTTTTGGGACGTTTTGGAGATCTTCATTCCATGCGTTTAAAAATTTTCGACGAAGTTTTTCTTCCACTATGGTTAAGTTTTACCAAATTTTAAAGTTGGCTATAACTTTTGAACAGTTGGTGCCAGGGCTTTCATACTTTACTTATGTTTTCTTCTCAGAAAATATCTTGGGTAAAAAAAATTTTGATCCTGATTTTGGAATTTGACCTACTTTTGAACGTTGGTCACAGGTGCTTAGGTTCGACCTACTTTTGAACCTTGTATATAAACTTTTGAACAATTGGTGCTAAGGCTTTTATGTTTCACAAATGTCGTTTCTAGTATTTTAGAAGTTCTCTATTCAGCATAGACCGACATTTTCACTCACCCACACAAGCAAAATCTCATCTAAAAATAAAAAAGTAACATAAGTAACATGTGAATATGAAACTTCTGGATTTTGGCTTTGAAATTTCACTGAATGAAAATTTTTATACAGTTGTTTTGCGTGTTGTATCATTCATAGAATTTTCGATACTTGTTCTGCACACAAAAATTTGGAAGAATATTTCTTAATTTGATTTAATGTGGCTCCAGCATGTTTATTTCAGCTAGCAGCTGTACGATTTTCAAATGCAAACACTGAACAGTTTCCCCCTTGTACATGTAACAACCATTATATAGCTCTTTTATAAATAACATAAGGAAAATTTTGCTCTACATCACCGCTTTACTAGCAGCCTCTGAAACACAGTAAATGTATAGTCAACGAGGTTAAGATGTACTAACAATGGACTTAGATCGATTAGTACACGTACCCTCGTCTTTGATCTACATGTAGTAACTTATCACCATGGTACCTGAAATATTTCTAACAATATCCAAAATCTAGGTAATTCTGTCAAGGGCGGGCTCATATGGCGAACGAATGTGTTATACTGGTAAAAAACGACATGCTGTTTTTTTTTTTTTTTTTTGATGAGAAAACGTAGAGTTGGCGTTTTTAGATGACCATGCAAACATTATGATATCTCTAAAAATTAATAGTAAGACATATAATACTGGGGGTCAAAGTATTAAATCTTCATTTTTTTAAGTTGATTGTCTTCGCGCCTTTGCCGACCGTAGTTCTTAACTTTTTAAATAAAAATAATACCCAGAAAAATGAGTGCGAAAGATTACTGATTCGCTTTTACAAGATTAAAAAAGATGTATTCTATTTACTTTACTATCGTCCGTCCAGGCCATATATAATTAGTGTTATTGTATTCGATCACATGACTGAAAGTAGAAGGCGGAAGGGGGTGGAGAGCTTTTGTATCTTTGAAGATTTTAAAATTCAAAGCTAAATACTAGTATATATCATATTTTTCATCCGCTTTTACAACCCAATTTTATTCGAACATTACTATAACACCTTGATTTCACTGTACGATAACTCGAACATTACCACATCACCTCGATATCACTGTACGATAATTCGAACATTACCACAACACATCGATTTCACTTTACGATAATTCGAACATTACCACAACACCACGATATCACTGTACGCAATTCGAACATAACAACACCTCGATTTCACTGTACGATAATTCGAACATAACAACACCTCGATTTCACTGTACGATAATTCGAACATTACCACAATACCTCGATATCACTGTACGATAATTCGAACATTACCATAACACCTCGATATCACTGTACGATAATTCGAACATTACCACAACACCCCGATATCACTGTACGATAATTCGAACATTACCACAACACCCCGATATCACTGTACGATAACTCAGAGTGAGAGGAGATAACCAGCCTTTCAATGAAGAATGGACATTAATTTTCAACAGTATATTCTGATCAAAATCTGCCGTCGTCAGTAAAAAACAGTGTAGAGGTACTGTGAGAAATGAACTCATTATAAATGTTTGGATAAGGAGGGGAGGGGCTTCCAGGTTATAGGTGCCTAGTCAGGCAAAAAAAAAAATTAAATTAAATTAAGGTTTCCAGATCTTCTGATTTATTCAATAAAATATGTTCAAAAACAATTTATTCGTCGGTTTTTGCATACTTTATTTTTTCTGTCAAATTTAACAACGACTGATAACAACATAGACTATAAATAAATTAACAATATATGAGCTCCTTATTTTTCTAAAAGAGCTCCTCATTGAGTATAAGTAGAATAAAAATTCATCAAAAACCCATTCTGCAAAATACTGCCTCGTTGTAGAGTTTCCATGCACCAACAAATGAGTAACCATATGTTCCCCTGCCTTCTCATTTCACTCGCATCCGCACTCCTCAGCCACCATGTTCTTATGGTGTTTAACAAGAATCTGGTCATCTTCAAAATAAAGAATGCTTAATGGACTTAAAGTCTTTGGTACACAGCACGGTAGCGGAAAGTTTCCTTTTGCCGATTGTCGCATTAGACTCTGCATCATTGCATGGTTTGTTACTGCTCTTTGCTGCGTCACACTGGTGGAACAAATTCCTTTACACACCCTTGCGTTGTAAGTCTTTGGAAAAATAATATATTGTCCCCAGCCAAGGTTTGAAAAGCTTATACGCATGTTGGACAAGTGGCAGTCCCTCCTCCGTCGACGGGCTGCTCTTTTGTTTCGTGAATGGTGTTCATCAGTTATCTCCTCAGAAACATTACTGATTTTTGATAGTTTGTTCAACTGTGTTCTGTCATTTGAAAATATCAGTAATATACTATCATCTCTTGAGACTTTATTTTGTTTCACCTCTACATGCAAGTCTTTCTCGATTTTTGATATCCAAGGTCGAACGAAGGCTGTGATATCGTAACTATTAGATGCACTGCACTGAAATGTTCGAATGGTTTTATTCATACGCTTTATTTCTATTTTCAACCATCTCCTGCGAAATGTGTGAGTATTAAACCGAAGTTCCACGTGGTGCACATCATCGGTTGGTGGAAGTGCCCGGATATTGAAAACATCATCTAAAGAAGAAAGAACTTCATGAGTCATCCAAAGAATTTCGAAGCAAGCATCTATACATTCTAAACAAGATGTATTTTTTAACAGAGCTGCCATATACTCGGTTATGACCATGGTTTATTCAATATGTCATTGGCTGAATCATTCAGAGGAACATATAACATTTTGTATAACATAACTTGTATGGAACGCCATCACTGCCTTATAGCATAAATCTATGCATTCATTATGTCAATCTATCATTACGTGATGTGAACATATTTTTACGTTATATCAATTTTTTATGGGGTGATGTAAAAATATCTTTACATCATGTCAATGCTGCATTACATGAAGTAAACACATTCTTCCATTATGTCAGCACTTTATAACTTGAAGTCGGAAGTTCATTATGTGAAGTGAAAATATGTTTACATTGTGTTAAATCTTTATTACGTGAAATGAATGTTTGTTTATATTATTTCATTTCTTTAATATGTGAGGTCAAAATTGCATTACGTCAAGTAAATTGTGTTTTATAATTAAACTTATCATTACATGAAGTCAAAAGTCCATTCCTTTTTGAGAATGTATATGTCTATTATATCAAAGCATTATTACGTGATATGGATTTATCTTTATTTTACGGCGAGAGCATCATGATGTGAGGTGAACACATCTTACCTTTATGTCAGTGCTTTATTACGTGGTGTAAAAAGTGTATAACATAATGTGAACATATCTTTATATTATATCAACACTTTATTACATTATGTCAAAACTCCATTCCGAGATGTGGATATATAATTACGTTATGTCAACTCTTTCTTATCATATGTGATTTAAAAAATATCCTTATATTGTGTTAACTCTTTATCATGTTGATTCCAAAAGTTCATTACCTGATGTGAAAATACATTTACATTATCTGAAAGCTGCATATCTAGTATGATGAATGTTGACGACCGTGTTTTAATGACTGGTAAGAGGGGGGGGGGGTCCCGATTGAGTAGGACGAATTATAGACACATAATATCAGCCCCCCCTCTTTTCCCAGACATAACCTTATTTTAGAAAATGTAATGTTCATTGAAAGTACAGCCCCCACCCCCAGTTATTGTTGAAGTATAGTCCACTAGGGGTAATGTAGTATAACTGAAAAAATATAGGACTGATCGAAGTCGTACCCCCTCTCCGAAATAGGATTTTCGGGCTTAGACAAATTTTTTTGGCTTGTCAAGTTTTTTCGGGTAAATAATTTTTTTTTCTGGCTGACATCCTTTTTCAAATAAATGCTATGTCACAGAATTAGTTACTGTAATTTTTTCAACCATTCCAAGACCAGAATTCTGTTACAAAAATCTACCAGTCCCTCATCTAAATCAATTGAGCATGCATGGGCACATATTTGTGGCGCATATGGGAATCTTGAAAAAAGAAGGGGGACGGTATAGAGTTGGTGACCAAAGGGGGAAAGCGGAAAAACTCTCCGGCAGGCTTTATAGTTTTATATAGAAAAAGTTTTCAATTTAATTCAGCTAAACTTAATGTGAAAGTAATGCAATGACCTACAACGTAAAACTAATAAATTTATTAATTTCATGTATATTTTGGTGACTAAAGATGGTAGGGCGGGATTTCTGCCCCCCCCCCCTCCCCAACCCGCAAGTGCACGTGCGTTATAAAAGCAATTCAAAAGAAAAAAAAATGCTGCACGACTCATATTTGATTTATTTAATTATCAGATAAAAGTAAACGCCATTGAATTTCGACGCGTGGCTTTAATTCACAGTCGCAGTGTTAAGGCTTTGCACGTTTCAAGATTGTCAATCATTTTTCGCTTAATGTTTTCATTTAAAGATGCAATTCCCAAATCGCTGAGAATTTATTTTATGACAGTTTTCTCTCCCGCCATTTTTAGTGCTTTCGGAATGCGGAAAATACGTTATGCTCATATAAAGGCCGAGGATACCCGTGTTCGCATAACGTAATAGTGAATCGACATAATGTAGAAGAGTGCGCACAGTATGACATGAGCTTTTCACATCTGATATGAGATGAAATAGCCTAAGATACATGTATGCTGACAAGAGGCTTAGCATTTTTGACACAATGTAAAGACACAATGACATAACGTAATAACGATTTGTCAAAAAGTAAGGGCAAATTCACATCATGAAATTGATTCACGTCGTCATGTAGCATATTGAGGGCATAAAGTAGTAAAAGAATTGACCACATGTGACATTTTTTTCAGATCATGTAATGAAATTCTGACATCGTATTATAACGACTTGATATTGAGTTAAAGATAAATTCACATCATGTATTGAACTACTTAGACCAAATAGTAGAGAGTGCACATAATGTAATAATGAGTTGAAAATATATAAAAACATTTTTACACCACGTAAAATTGTTTTGACTTAATGTCATAAAGAGCTGATATAATGCAATGGAAGATTGGCGCAATGTAATTAAAGTGCAAGTTAATGCCATAAAGACTAAACATAATGTAATTGAAATTTGATATAACGCAATAGTAATGTGTGTAATTGTCATGAAGAGTTAACAATATGTAATGAAAAGTTGACACAATGCAATAGTAGTGTGGGCTAATGTCATAAAGAGTTGACATAATATAATGGAAGGTTGACATAATGCAATAGTACTGTGGGCTAATGTCATAAAGAGTTGACATAATATAATGGAAGGTTGACATAATGCAATAGTATTGTGGGATAATGTCATAAAGAGTTGACATAATGTAATGTAAGGTTGACACAATGCAATTGTTGTGTTCTGCTATAAGGCAGTGACGGCGTTCCATAACTTGCCTACGTCACAATGAGTTACGTCAAAAACGTATTACTCCGCTTGACGTTACTTTTAAAATATTGCTCAATTTGAAGCCTTTTTCCGGAGGAAATATTGTCTCATTGTCTACACTCAAATTAAATTATAAGGAATGAAGCTAATTTCAACCTATGTTATCCGATATAACAAAACTTGGGGCAGTTTACGCTTTCTTATAAACCGCTTCGCGGTTTATAAAGCGTAAACTGCCCCAAGTTATGTTATATCGGATAACATAAGTTGAAATAAGCTTCATTCCTTAAATACTTGTAAAAAGATATTTTTTAAAAAAAAAAATAATAAAAATTTTACTGCATTTGCTTATGAATTGGATTCATCGATGCCATAACGTCAATGATTAATGATAAGAAATTATTGTCATCAAAATGATGATGTAGGGCTCTCAAGGTGAACAACGTGCTGATACCCTAGATCTTTGTCGTGATAATGCCTATGATTTCTGCAGAGTAGGTTATGCTGCACCATGTGCACGGCGCGGTGCAAAATGTAGAAAAATAATTCTTGTGTCATTCGTAGGTGTAGCATATCCAAATCAATTTTTACTTGTTGAATTTTTTTCAATTTTTATTCACCATGCACTTTTATCACGTCGTTTTTATCCGGAAAATCATGACGATTGCCTTTCGTATCTTACACACTCCCAAGATGGGGAGTATCTATTGTTAACTCTTTTTATTTAAGCATGAATTATCAATTATCGGATGCGAAATGATAATGTAATTGAAACATGATAACAGCGATTAAAACTTAGTTTAAAGCAAGTTTTTAAAATATTTTACTCATGATTTTGTTCATGTTATCTTTAAGAATTATTTTACTGAACTAATAAAAAAATAACATCTCATTTCCCCATATGCACTTTCTAACACAACCACCAATAGATCGGCCGCTGCTGCGGCCGATAATAACTTTTACAACAAATCAATGTAATTAAAAAAAAAAATGGAAACCCCATAAATAGGGTTAAAATGACGAAAAAATAAACCAGCAATACCAGACTGTCCATAAACAAGTCCAACTACCAGGTCTCGACTATGGATGAATCAAAAGTTGTTTTGCATTTAATAACAGATGGTCATTCATCTTTTAGATAGGATAAACACGTCAATAAAAGGTTTTACTCTACCTTTCCATAATTGTCGTTATTTTTGAATAAGTAAGGCAGCACTTGGTCTATAACTAAATTTACAGCTACTTACATGTAACTTGAACTACCTATGTTGAAGTCGCCAATTACGGGTTGTCTTAGCTTAAAGCTATGAATGCTACGATTTGCGTCAGTTAAGAAAAACCACTGTTCATTTATAGGCCATTCTTTATTATCAGTTACAACATATTGAAAATCAACATTAACGTTTTTATTCACTGCAGCAAGGATTACATAAAAGATGTAGGTGTAAACAACTTAGCACTTGTCATCGGTTAAAACTCGGAACTTATTCACAGGTTCATATACTGTACTAGTACGTGTGTATCGACTTATCAATTTCAATAAACCATGAATTATCAGTCAAAAGCACACAAGATTTTGATAATTTGTTGAATAAAGATGAATTAAAATGAATTAAAATATTTGATAACAATACTGGAAAACATATTCGAAATAACTATTTACTTAGAATTGTATAAAAGTATTCTCCAACGGGAAATTAAAAATGTAAAATTAAATTTTAAAGAAGACATTTTATACCTATCCATTTGTAACTAGCATGACTAGGTTAGAGAGGATTATGTACAACTGTGGGGTGGGTGTGGGATGGGTGTGGGGTAGGTGGGTCGCTTGGCTGTACATGTAAGTGAATGGATGCGTGTGTAACGCAAGTAACAATTCTTATTGATCAGTATCCATATACTCTTTATCTATCATTACAAATTACTTGCCATGACTCTCATAAAAACAGACTCAAGTTAATTATTTTATTGAAAAAAAAGGCACGTGACATTTATGAAGTCCTACAAAAGATTGCTAAGACTGTGTATTGTAATACGAGCCCGGAAGTTTACGTACGGTGGCTTTGACATAGATTAATAAGATTACAATTTAGAGGTATAAGATTTAGATTGTATATACAATCGCACATTGTATATACAATCGCACGATTTAAGGCCGGATTGATGACAATGAAAGCAATAAGGCGGCGAGTGGACAGGTCAAAGATTACGAGACGACTGATTAGCCCACTCTGAGTATACTGATACAGAAATAAGCGGATTAATAGAAAGTAAATGAGCTGTCGCTCCTAATGTCTGAAATACGTGCGAAAATTATCAAATGGTAGACGCTTTAATAACTCATAAAAGTATTTGGCAGTTGACATATTATTTTAAAATAGTTTTTCTATTTAATTAGTAATCCTTAGTATATTATATGCATTAAAACATAATCCTAAAATTACTAGAGATAATTCTTTTTTAATCAAATATCAATATTTTTTATATGAGCATGAACTATATTGACTATATTTTGAAATGTGGGCAAGAAAATTTTTCTAAACATTTATTATCTATTTCTGATATTTTCTTCTTTTACAGTGTACGATCTTTTTTTTTCTTAACAAACCCCGTGTATATTTTTTTTTTCATTTTAACGATTATATCTTTTTAAAAAAGTGAAAACCCAAGGAAAATGTTTCTTGGGCAAAAGAAAAATATACCAATGAGGCAATCTTTGAATTATTGTATGCTCCCCCTATTCCGACTCGGGGTTAAATTAATGGATCGGTAGATGGAAAAATCTTTTTGCAAAAAATTTACTCGTGTCCTGGAATGTAAAAAACAAAACAAAACATTTTTTTTTTAGTCAGGCCATTTTTAATCAGTCGTTCGGGAAAGGGAAGCCAAACAATTTTTAATTAAAGATCGCCTGAGTTACACCGGTGTGGGATTTTTTTTTAATTTTGAATTAGATTTCAATGTTGAATTTAAATCCTTTAAAAACTGTTAAAAGAAGGAAGTAATTAATATTGGACATGAGAAAATTGGAAACTGACTCTACAATGTATATTTGTTGAATTTTACGAATCCACAAACTCGCTGTTTTAATTGGACTGATCATTCAATCACATGTTTCTTCTGTCACTTTGATTTTGATCATATGTTTATTCATTTATTTTCCTTGGTGGTTTGCCTTAAATAAGTATTTAAAACAATTTAAACGGTGTATCTGAATAAAAAGAATGTGAAAGAAGAGAATGAAAAAGATTAACCAAAAATAAGTAAGATGTTTGACTGAATTTTTTTTAGAGAGATTCTTTTTGTAAAAATAAAATATAACATCTTCTCAATTTAGAGACACAAAAGTTATCTATTTTCATTTATTAACCTCTGAAAACATAAAACATTATTTTCGTGTGAAAAGTTTGTAAGACATTTCTTAAACAAGTTGTTAAAAAGGGAACCAGAGGCGTGTTTTTTTTTTTTTTATCTGTTCGTATATTTATAAAAAAAAATCTTAAAATTATGAAAAGTTTTGTCGTTTTGTATTTGTTTCGGTTTTTGAAAAAGAATTCCTTTATTCATTTTTTGAAAGAACCCGTAATATGCCTACTAATTTTTAGATTAAATTGAAAATTTGGCAAATGAGCAGGCTAATTCTACATCCATTGGCAAGACATGATTATTCTAAACTTCTTTCCATTCTTTACATATATATACAATTTGAATGTGGTAAAAAAAACAAGAATTTCATATCATTTAATTTAAAATTCTGTGAAAGTGATCTGGATGCCCATATTCAGTCTAACATCATTTAAAAGCAAAATGAGTTGCAACTTCGATGTCGGAAAGTTTTTTTTAAAATGTAATTAACTATTTAAATAGTAGAAAATAAGAACATTTATAAACTATTGCCGTTCATATTTGCGATGGAATCACTATTTATGCGCTTATAATTGAAGCAAAAATACATCATAACATTGTCGTCATGTACAATATTAATTTATTATATTATATGATACTATACATTACACTGCACAGAAATCATTTTTCTGAAACAATTTAATACTCTCTTTTAGTCTAACTCATTATAAAGGTTTAAATTACATATAAATTTATCGTAACCGCACATTTTAACAGCAAAATAAAATTCTCAGCTCATATTGCTTTAAGAAGAGGCCAAAACAAATAAATTACCATTTACTGACTGAGAGAGACGTGCACTGGTCCCAGATGGAAATACACTGGGTTACTCCACTCGTAAAATTATGCCCGATACACATCATTTCATCAAACTAGATTTTTATAAGCATCATAAAAGATTTTTTTTTAGAATTGAAGAGACTACCAGGTCCTTTTCATTTAATAGAGTACAGAGAGACAAAATATTTGATATTGAATTTTATCACATGACACTGACCTTGTGGTGCTATACTTCGTATTGTGTTGACCTCCCCTTTGATGTCAATGTTGGATTGAGCAGCTTTAGACAGGGAATGTCCGTCCACCAAATTCTGGTAAAATGTCAGCATAAATTTGTTGGCGTTTCCTAGTGATGGCATTGCTCCCTCCAAATGTTCATTTAAAGGGAAAGGTCTAGTAGACGAAAGGAGTGAAACGTGCGGGGAACTCAGTCCATGTAAATTATCTCTAAGAGTGGCACCGATCACAGAATGCAGAAGCAATGAAAATTTCGTCAGCAAAGTCAGTTTGGCCATGATGTGGAGATTTTGGATCTAACACACCTGATTTCGCATCAGTTCAATTTCAATGTGAGGTGAGAGGAGTGAGGGGGAATTAAGGGGATTACAGGCGTTCCTCTATCGCCGAAGCTATCTGTGTCACTCCGATCCCAGGCCCGTCCGACTAATCCCTCCTGATCCCCCTCTGTTGTTGTTACCATTTAAACGGGATGAAATTTTTATAATAGATACATCGATGTTGAATAGCGTTTAAGCTCTCCCAGTAAAAGGTCTACAGAGTCTTGCTTTATATAGTAGTTTGCAGAAAAATACGATACGCCCATGATGCTGGCATGCAATAGGCTATGATCCATTTATACGCTGTTATATATTCATTTATAAATTATAGGACAATCGTGACATTCTTACTAGAAACAGGGAATTCCTTGTTTTCATTCCTTGTAATTTCTTTTCTTTAATGTAATTGCAGCACTATTAGTGTGTAAATACATGAACGTCCATTTGTAGATCTATATATCGCACACCACGTGAAACACTTCTCTTTGTGTTTTTCATCGTTTTTAGTCTTAACGCTTAATTAATTTAGTGGACAGATATCGGCATTAAAGACATATGCACATGTACAGTAATATAATGGAGTTGAAACATGGTCAGCATTACAAGTATATGCTACTCAGTAGAAAATGTAAGTAAAAAAAAATATATAAATGCACGCATGTAATACAAATGATAAGGAAAAATTAAAACCATGGTAAAAAAATGGATCATATATATTTAAATGAACATATCAAGGGTAATCAATGTCTTACCGTCTTTCTTTAAATATTGTGGTCATTTGCCCAGATCTAGAGAGGGTTGGGTGAGGGTTGGGGGGGGGGGGCAGGGGGGCGGCGGAATATTACTTACTTAGTCCTCTTCGTGCTCTGAGCAGATAAGGCCCGAAATCTGCAGAGTTATTAAAGGTAATGTATATAGTAAACCAACTAAAAGCGCCATTGGACCCCCCCCCCCCCCAAGGAAGCGCGGAGTCCCCAAGAAACCGTAGATCCGTGTTAATTAGGTATGAAAAGTCATAAAATTTAAGAGAAGTCAGCGTCCCCACCAACCCCCGCGAATTAGTTTTTTTTTTGTTTACAAAAGGATTACCCCTTTTATTGCTTGTAAAGAAAGTTCTGCGTTACATTTCTTATTGACTGGGGTGGACCCCTACCCCACCCCCAGGAAGAAAAATTCTGGATTCGCACCGCGCCTAGGTCCTCAAACATTTTGTAAAGTGCTTGAGGACAGGGCACCCCCCCCCCCTTCGATATAGACCCCTGGGCTTTTTCGACTTTTTTCTTAAAAATAATCTTTCATTGACATATTTGTGATAAGACATATACCAACAAATCGAAAAATTACCTAAATCAAACGTTTTATAAAATCTACCTTATATACATTCTATACATGTTTATATATAGAGTGGGGTAGAAATTTTTATAAAATGTAAGTTTAAGTAAATTTTCTGAATTGATAGGATAGATTAAATCACAAATGTGTCATCCATGTATGATTTATGTGGAAAAAAGTCTATCTGGCCCGGGTATCTATATTGGGGGGGGGGGGGGTTCCTGTCCACAAGCACCGTTGGGATCATTCAGCAATAATCACTCTTTAATAAAAATATCATCACGGTCATTTAAGAATCGTATAAGTCGTGTTTTGCAAATCCGATATACTGTTTTGCAAGTGAGGTAGTTTGAGTCGTCCACTAAATTCGCTAAACTTTGCATCCAAGATTTAACGCGAGATGTGATTGGTCAATAGTACTTTTCTAAAACAGTTCTGACCAATCACGCTCCGCCTTTTACCTATCATGGGTTTTTCCTAAATGTCGTCTATTGTAGGCTCGGGCCTTGTCGTGAACGAAAAAAGGCCACCGTATTTATTCAAATCGGAGAGGTTGTACGTTTTAACTGCAATTAACAAAAGAAAAAGATGAAGTCCGTGAACGCTGGAAATTTAGTTTTTGTTTTTCCATCTCCGGAAAGCCTTCAAAACTGGAGAAAATGTACGAATTTTACCTCGTTTTAGTGGACGACTTAAGGTACATCGACTAGCATAACTGGATATCAAGTTAGTAAACGCTTTATAAACGAATGAGGTTTCTGTTTTATTAAAGCATATTTATTGTAGTATGATTCTAGTTATAATTTAATTGGCTGCATTGTTTTTTCTATGAAATACGAAATATTTCCGAGATCGACCCTTTGTAAATTCGGGCTGACGTTGTTTCCCTTTCTCTTTTTGAATACATATAGTGATTCCGTAAAATAAATACAGTATGTTACCGACCCCTGTGATTTTACGTTATGCCAGTATTATGTTCGATTTTACGTTATGCCAGTATTATGTTCGATTTTACGTTATGCCAGTACTATGTTTGATTTTACGTCATGCCAGTACTATGTTTGATTTTACATTATGCCAGTATTATGTTTGATTTTACGTTATGCCAGTACCATGTTTGATTTTATGTTATGCCAAGACTATGTTTTATTTTATATCATGCCAGTGCTATGTTTGATTTTACGTTATGCCAGAACTATGTTTGATTTTACATTATGGCAGTACTACTAGTATGTTTGATTTTATATTATGGCAGTACTATGTTTGATTTTATATTATGGCAGTACTGTGTTTGATTTTACGTTATGCCAGTACCATGTTTATAAACCAAAGCTTTATCCGGTCACTGCCCTAA
Organism: Saccostrea cuccullata; assembly: GCF_032062105.1. Lineage (NCBI taxonomy): Eukaryota > Metazoa > Mollusca > Bivalvia > Ostreida > Ostreidae > Saccostrea > Saccostrea cuccullata. The sequence continues at coordinate 9,505 of NW_026927657.1, read as the reverse complement.
TAAAGCCTCGTGCATGTATTCCGACGTTCTAAAAGCATTGTGACGTCACATATACTGCAATGTTTACGCCATGCCGTCATAGTTTCAACTGCAGTGATGTGCCTAAATCTGTCGAAAATAGTTTTGGACGTTCAAATGTAAAATTTTGTTGCAGGATAAACAAAATACATGTTAACTGTTTTGAAATATAAGCGATATTTGGGCTCGGGTCGAAAACGTAAGAGGGCTCGGCAAGCCTCGCCCTCTATCATGTTTTCTTACCCTCGCCCAAATATCGCTTATATTTCAAGACAGTAACCATGTATTTTATATTGATTTTACGTTATGAGGATACTACGACTATGTTTGATTTTACGTTATGTCGGTACTATGTTTGATTTTACCTTATGCCAGTACTATTTTTGATTTTACGTTATGCCAGTACTATGTTTGATTTTACTTTATGCCAGTACTATGTTTGATTTTACGTTATGTCGATATTATGTTTGATTTTACGTTATGTCAGTACTATTTTTAGCCGGGCTTATTGCTCAAAGAGCGATTGCCGGCTTATGTCATCCTGTTCAAGACAGGATGTCAACCCCATAGTCGCCATTTTAAAGTTACGTGCAAAAATATAGTTCTTACTCTCAACCGCTTCTGAGATAATACAAACGCTAAATAAAGCAACAAAAATAAAACGAAGTTTTATCTATATAAAATAAACATTTGTAGTAATGACTTTGAAAACTTCATAAGTCAAAGAACATAGTTCATTAGCGTAAGGATTTTTGATAATCAGTGTTACCGTAGTTCTCTACACATACGAGGTAAAGCAGGAGAGGGAACCAGACTGGCCTGTTTGTTTACATTCAGCTGCGGTACCAGATTAAATCTGATTCTGACAAAATCGGACCGTGGTATTAGGATTGCAAAACTCACTGTCAGTGTCTTACCATTTATATTGATAGTTTTAAAATAATTTTTTCATCAGAATATAAACGTGATTCATGTAAGAAATCCATTCTACTCTGTAAATGAGCCCGGCTCTCTGTACTTCTGAGTACTTTGATTTTAAGTTATGCCAGTACTATGTTTGATTAATAAAATTAAACATTGTACATTACTGGTCCCTGTGCCTTAAGCTATGTTTTACCTTTTGTCACATCTAATTCATACGAGTATTTGGAATATGGTAACTAAATTGTGAATTTCCCATCAATGTCTCAAACTATAGCATTATTTTTTGATAATTAAAATTGCTTTCTACATAAAAATAATTTGAAATTTAACATTTTCGAAAACAAAAACAAAGAAATATAACTCTTTATGTACACTGGATATCATTTGGCATTCCATAAAAAACGAACAAACAAACAAACAAACAAACGACATTATGTGATAGGAAAACGAAATAAAAACAAAACAATATGCATATTTAGTAGGAAATAATTGTGCTAACTCATTAATTACAGTTGATTTTAACTTTTCATGAAAAAGATCGGGAATAATTTAGTCACATTTTTTTCTTTTTGAATAAAAAAGTTTTCATTGATACAATAGGATGTCTGTAAATATTGCTTCAAGTATAACACATCCCCCAACAAAGTACAGAAACCATGTCTTCTCTTTCGGTAAATCGCCTCTCCGAATAAAAACTATCTACAATGCAAAAAGAAGCGCAAGAAAATATTTCTTACAATAACTAGATCCACAAACACTGGTATTTGCAATTTTAAATAGTAAGTAAGTCCGATATATTTAATTAGATATGTAAGTTTTAAAAATGCTTTACTGGGTACAAATATAAACTTTTTATCAAACCGTTTCTAAGTCCAAAAAGAAATCTGAGTCACACTGAGTATATGCATGAAATGAAAATTGTTGCATAAAAAGAATTCAATTTCGACGAACTTGTCTCTTGACAAGCCCTCACCACGGGTCCTTATGACATTCATCATTTTAAGGATAGAACATTCTATCTAGGCCACACCCCACATAGTATCAGTCTTTGATCAATATGGTTCCACCCCTGGCCTGATGGTGGTGTCTCACTGTCTTGCAAATATAGGGTGTGATACGGATACCGAGTTGTACTCTATACATCATTTTTGTCAACAGACGTAAAGATATTACGGGGGGGGGGGGTGTATGAAAAATGTTAATAATTTTTTAGAGACTCTTACCATGAATATTTCCAGAACCACGAACCCTATAAGAGTTATGCCAAGCATGAAATGTCCGCCGCCATAGGTTCCAAGCTCTGTCCCTCGGACCATGCTAAGTATGATGCTGATCTACAACATTAAACACAGAAAGTAGCTGAAGGAAACTGGGTTTCGCAGGAACAAATTTAGGTAGAGAACTGTACCTTTCTGGGACAAAAAAAAATGTTGTCAAGATCACAGATATTCACAGTATGACGTAATTATGCACAGGTATGTAGCATCGTTTTTTTGAAAGTCGGGGGGGGGGGGGGGGGGTAGTGGCAAACTTTTTTTAATGCAAACTTTCTTTTACTTTCAATTTTTTTTGGGCATACAATACTACATTTCCTTGATATCACTTCACTGTGATAAAAATTTGGGTTAGAGTTAGCTAAAATATGGAGAAGCTGTTTTTTTTGTATATATATATATATATATATATATATATATATATATATATACATATATATATCCAAAATTTAAACAATGTCTCAGTAATCGGACAACAATATTAAAAAAAGTAAAAAGAAAACACAAAAATCCGCAGTTAAGCTTTAGCGCTTTCATTTTCAATCTTCAGAAGCTTATATATATATATATATATATATATATATATACACATGTATTAAAACACTAATTTCCGACTTATCATTAGGTGTCCCGGTAGGGCCATTCTCAAAAATGTTACAGCGTGTCAGGAAAGTGACAACGCACTAGAGTGAAGTAACAACGCGCTAATGCGTTCTTAAAAACGCACTAGCGCAAAGCAAAATACACAAGTGAAGTGTGTTTTTGAGAACGCATTGTGACCCATGGACCTCTTGTGTTATTAATTTACTTTGAAAAATTCATGGTTAGCACAAGTTAAGCCTTAACGATTGTCAATATTGGCCTGAACTCACAATGTGAACTAGTCGGTGATTGGTTTTATGGCCGCTGTGGAAATTGCTCATACAGAAACAAATCGCGAAACCAGGGCCCGAAAGTGTTGTACCCCCTTCCTCTCTTACATCCAGAAGATCGTAATTACTGGTTACCATATTCTGTTTTCTGACGTTTTTAATAGTCAATGATTCATAATATATAAAAGAAAAAATCTAGCGATGTTACTTTTTAAAAACTTAGGACGGCGTATTCGTGCCATATTGACAATGTAGAGAAAGTTTTAAAAAATCGTTTGTACGATTTAGAAAATCGTTTGTACGATTTAAAAATTGTTTGCACAATTTTTATTTCTTGTTATTACACGTAGAAGAAGCGCAGTAGAAAACTTTGCACAAGTAGGACAACGTATCCACGCATACTTTCAATGAATGACACGATGGAAAATTGATCAAGGGATATTTCAAGATGGGTTTCATTTTTTTTTTGGGGGGGGGGGGGGGGTTGCATAGATCCTTTCGCAAACTCACAGAGTCTTTGTTAGTAAACGAATGTTGAAAATGACAACAGTTAAGTTGGGACTGTTCAGACGTTAGAACATATCCGACATAGGGGATGTAGCTCTTTTCATTGAGGAAACTTGAGTCATGTACGTGGTCAATTGCATGGATACGGCTGGTTGAACTGTAAAGCTATTATGGCAGGAATTGCCGTTTCTCAAGAAGATACAAGATCCCGAGGGAGTGTGTTTGAGAAAAAGAAACAGACTAAGACGAAGATTGTACACTAACAAAGGTCCAAATTACGTATGGCACGTAGATGGATTATACAATTATACAAGATGGCAATAAACGTTCTAAAGATAGCTCAAAACGTTCCATTCGAACGGAAAATTTTACCACTTCAGTGCGCTTCATTGTATGTAATTTCTCGATTATGAAATTTATAAAACGTGGTCCTTAAGAGATGAATTTGTGAAAATTTAATAGGCGACGACAACGACAGTCTACGACACAGGCGCTTGACGTTTTTAACTCTTTCTCTTCATGAATAAAATCAAAGTACTAGTACTCAGAAGTACTGGGAGCCGGGCTCATTTACAGAGTAGAATGGATTTCTTACATGAATCACGTTTATATTCTGATGAAAAAATTATTTTAAAACTATCAATATAAATGATAAGACACTGACAGTGAGTTTTGCAATCCTAATACCAAGGTCCGATTTTGTCAGAATCAGAATTAATCTGGTACCGCAGCTGAATGTAAACAAACAAGCCAGTCTGGTTCCCTCTCCTGCTTTACCTCGTATGTGTAGAGAATTACGGTAACACTGATTATCAAAAATCCTTACGCTAATGAACTATGTTCTTTGACTTATGAAGTTTTCAAAGTCATTACTACAAATGTTTATTTTATATAGATAAAACTTCGTTTTATTTTTGTTGCTTTATTTAGCGTTTGTATTATCTCAAAAGCTGTTGAGAGTAAGAACTATATTTTTGCACGTAACTTTAAAATGGCGACTATTGGGTTAACATCCTGCCTTGAACAGATCACATAAGCCGGCAATTGCTCTTTGAGCAATAAGCCCGGCTAAAATTCCTCTACTATAATTATAGTATACAATGAAGCGCACTGAAGTGGTAAAATTTTCCATTTGGATGAAACGTTCTGATTCATGTTTTGAACGTCAATTATAACATAACGACACGCCCATTATAAGAAAGAAATATTCGTCGTAATGTTGTAGGACACCCCACTTTCCGGAACAAACAACATGATTTACACTGAAATGAAGATTTTTATTAAGAAAGAGCTACATATAGAGTCCCCGCTTCTGTAAAACTCGCATTGAAACGAATTTGTACATAATTATGATTTTATCATGTTTATTGGAGTTAGCATAATGCATGTATCAGTCGAACACGTGCTTACTCGGTGTTTATGTAGACCCTCATTTTGATTGGCTATTATATTTATGGAACCTGTTCTACAGGTATTCGATTGAATCATTTGACCGATTTTTCCTTTCTAAAGAAATGGGCGGTGTTCAAAGATAACTCAAAACGTTCCATCCAAACGGAAAATTTTACCTCTTCGATGCGCTTCATTGTAGGGTTTTTTTTATTTATGAAGAGAAAGGTTAAAAATGTCGCGCCTGTGGTCTACGAATAAAATTCAGATCCTAAAAATCTCTTCAGCTCAGGCTCAAAATAATAAATAATAATTCGACTTTGGTTTCGTTCTTAACTTGGAAATACATGTTACATTTTTATGTGTGTGTGTATTTGTGTCATAGGCGTGGAACCGGAGGGGACGGGGGGGGGGGGTAGCCCCCCTTCCTTTTTTGCAAAGATAGACATAATATCTTATTGAAAATTAGAATTAACCTTTTATGGTTGGTTTAGCCCCCCCCCCCCCCGCACTTTCAATTTGCTTCCGACGCCTATAACTAATGACTCCATAAAGAAGCAAATGAAATATTGTATTATATGTAGTATTTACACATTTTTATAATTAAATGCATGTAATCCTAAAAAATAATGAAATAAGGCCTTATCTCAGATATCGAATTGAAAAAAAACCCATAAAAGTAGAATATTGATTACGTAATATATGGTTCTATATATATGAAAGGGAGCGACGATTGTGTAATTATTTTTGTTGCTAATTACTGCATTCACACATTTAATATGACTGATATTTGGATTTTTTAAATGTCAATATCAAATGCATTATAAGAGATAAAGATTTAAAGGTCAAATTCAAAGCAAATAGATATACACATGTACTTTGTAAATTATATATATTGTAAACAATAGTTAAAAAGAAGGAATTACAATATTCGTTTAATTTTAAACCTAGTTGTTTTCTTTATTTACCTGTTTAATTAAATATCGCTAAATATCAGTCAATTTCCGGAATTCACCTATTTTGGACGTTTTCCTCCTCTTTTAGTCTAGATTTCGATATGGCCTCATCCGAGTACGTATGCGAAACTTTGCAGAAAGAACAAGTATACTTTGATTACTAATATGCAAGAGAAAAAATGACTGTACAAAAGTGCGGCCACGTCCGTTTTTAAGAAAAATGGTAGTTGAAAATATTTCGTTTTTGGATAGATGTGACTTTCCCTCCATAATAAAATCTATACTTTCAAAGAAATGTATTGTTTAAGTTTGAATCTTAAAGAAATGTATTGTTTAAATTTTTGAACCCTATGTTTTACGGTGTGACCGTTGGGGCGAGCGTAGTTACGCACTATCATAAACCTTCACATGTAGTGCCTATCATTCAAGAAAAAGAAAGAAAAAAAAAAACAATCAATCACTTCCCAAGCATCGGGATCGAGATTCCGAACTTCTCGGAAGTTTCCGACAAAATCGGAAATACCCGAACGTTAAAGTGACGAAAGTATGACGTCAGATAAAAAGTTCTGTTGACTTAGGACGCAAACAATATTTTTATGGCATGGACATTGCATTAAAATCGTTGTTTGTAATTTTTTTTCAAGTAAGTTGTTGCTATGTTTAAGCCAACATGTTGTTATGCACCGCAAAGGATTATTGGGAGTTTGGAATTTTTTCACGTGGACTTCATAAAAATTTCTTGAAACAATGTGCAGATTTCAACCTGAATTTCCTCTGCTCGTACACGTTAGTCTATTGAGCTCGCTACGCGAGCGGCGCTTCGCGCCGCCTCGCTGCGCGCGCGATTATGTAATCTATATAATTTTACAGATATTTCTTGTTTAAATCTGAATGTTATGAAAACCACATAAATATTTCTCCGGAGCAGTTTAATATGTTTTACGGTGTGACCATTGGGTCGAGCGCAGTTACGTACTATCATAAACCTACACATGTACTGCCTATCATTCAAGAAAAAGAAAGAAAAAAGAAAACAATAAAAAGAAATCACTTCCCAAGCATCGGGATCGAGATTCCGAACTTCTCGGAAGTTTCCGACAAAATCGGAAATACCCGAACCGTTAAAGTGACGAAAGTATGACGTCAGATAAAAAGTTCTGTTGACTTAGGACGCAAACGATATTTTTATGGCATGAAGATTGCATTAAATCGTTGTTTGTAATTTCTTTCAAGTAAGTTGTTGCTATGTTTAAGCCACCATGTTGCTATGCACCGCAAAGGATTATTGGGAGTTTGGAATTTTTTCACGTGGACTCATAAAAATTTCTTGGAACAATGTGCAGATTTCAACCTGAATTTCCTCTGTTCGTACACGTTAGTCTATTGAGCTCGCTACGCGAGCGGCGCTTCGCGCCGCCTCGCTGCGCTCGCTATCAAGGGACATTACATGTAAATGACGCAATACATTGAAAAACATGACGTCATAATGAGCAATCACAACAAAATTCTTGAGTCTTCCATAATAAAATAATTATTATGAAAAATTTTCAATCAATATATAACAGTGAAAAATAGTATTAATGACAAATGTTGGTATGGTTCAGGATTAATTTACATTTAAACATGTACCTCTAATATTAAACACGAGCGTCTCCTTCATAATGGACATGATATTAACTTGACTGTTCAAGAAAAAAATCTTTTTTTTTACGTTCTGTTGAAAATTATCATGCAGCTTTATTGGGTATAATTTAGGTTATACATTTATTATGCTGAATGTTGACAGCAATGTTTTGAAGACAGGTTATCATAAACATGCAATTCAAAGGTGGATCAAGGGCCGGAGCGTCCACAGGTACTTGTGGACAGGACCCCCCCTCCCTTTATATACACTCCTGGGCAAAGTATTTTTTTTCTTTTTTTGTCATGAATTATGTTTCTAGTACTTATTTACAACGTATTCCATATGAAAAATCCAAAAAAATAACATATATTTAACAATTTACTTAAAAAGTCATAACCTGGTATTATAAAATAGAGAAGGTAGGTCACTTCGGTTGTTTACATCGTACCCCTCTTGAATATCGGGCATAAAGTATCATATACCTACTACATGTCACCAAAATGTGTCATGATATCTTGTTTCGGTAGATATTTTTGTCTTTAATCGTGCCATTTAATTGCCCAGAAATTCCCCAATTATCCGAGTATTCAGCGTCAAACGTGAAAATTTGGAAATGTCAAAGCAGAAATTACGGAAGTGATCCAAAAACGACACCTAGCGGGTAACTTTCGAGTTCCGAGTGTCACAGAATAAAGGGAAAAGTCAGAGGACTACGAAAAGTTTGGGGGTTCTTCGATAGAAAGAGTCTGAGATCGATTTGATTTTTGTATAAGTGACAAGCCAATTTTGAATTAAACTGTAGCGAAAAATCTTAAATTATTCTCTAACAATTTAATATCGTAGGTTTTAAACAATATGAGAGGCAACTGAAGTTGGTGGTAAGAAATTTTTATACTTACTATGACCATTAAAACGACGAGAGCAACGAAGTAACCCTGCATACATCTCTGAAAATATCAAAATTTATAATTAAATGCTATTGTTCTCTTGTGCTTATGATTATGGTGTTCTGAGTTGAAAAAAATGCTGCAAAAGTACAAGATCAATTCCATTTATTTTGAAAGATTTCATGGGACGTTTCTGCGATTGTGATATGATTATGAAATTAAAATCTCAATTTTCAGTTTTCGTAAAATCAAAGTTAGTTTGTTATCCTATATCTTCTTATTTCCTATGCAAATGCCTCATTTTGTATTTCAGTGTATGTCTTCTTTCTGTTAATTGGAAAATACACGTAATTGTTTAATCTGATGAGTCGATTCCTTTTTTTGTTCCGTCGATTGTTTAAAACTGTTTCATCCGATTAGCCAATTGGCTTAAAAAATGATTTATATTTTATCTCACACATGTAATGTAAAGAATAACTTTTTCAATCATGCTACCCTCACACCCATTTACTTTTCGTAGAAATCTTTCTCTTGCAAGGTACTTGGCATTGTTGAATTAATTTTTAGCTATCAACTGGGACAATTGTTTATATACAGACACAGTACATGAATATCCCAATCAACAAGGTAAATAATATTACACCTGTAACACAGTGGTCATACAACCTGTAAAACGCTGTCGTTCATACTGATGTACTTACATGTAAACTTACTCGTATATAAAAACTTTATTTAAGGCTTTATCAATAAACATTTCTGAAAAGATTGGGAAAATATTAACAATCGTTGAATAAAGCTTACGGTTGCAGGCGATTGTTCATAATAAATTCCCTGTTCCAGGTCATTCTGTTTTCCTTTTAATAAACTTGATTTATCGTCTGCCATACTTTTCTATCATGTGATACAATTTATTGATAGCTACACTGTTATCATATGACAACATGGCTGATTCAAAATCAACTGAAGTTGATGCTATATATTATGAAGTATCACCATATATCGTAAGTATTTTAATAATATTGAACTTTCATGATAAAATTAAAAATCTTGTAAG